>NC_087164.1:8754922-8782422 GCF_035594125.1 Scylla paramamosain | reverse complement strand
TCCCTGGGTGAACTGTTTACTTCCTGAAAGGTTGGACGTCTACAAAAAGACGTGAAAAAGTGCAGGGTGGTATCATCAGCGTAGGAGTGGATAGCACAAGAAGTTTGGCTTAAAAGATCATTAATGAATAATAGTAAGAGAGTAGGTGACAGGACAGAAACCTGAGGAACACCACTGTAAATACATTTAGAAGAAGAACAGTGACCGTCTACCACAGCAGCAATAGAACGGTCAGAAAGGAAACTTGAGATGAAGTTACAGTGATAAGGATAGAAGAAGAGTGATAAGGATAGAAGAAGAGGGTAGTTTGGAAATCGAAGCTTTGTGCCAGACTCTATCAGAAACTTTCGATATGTCTAGGACAACAGAAAAAGATTCGCCAAAATCTCTAAAAGAGGATGACCAAGATTCAGTAAGTAAAGCCAGGAAATCACCAGTTGAGTGGCCTTGACGGAACTCATACTGGCGATCAGATTGAAGGTTGTGAAGTGATACATGTTTAAGAATCTTCCTGTTGAGGATAGAGTCAAAAACTTTAGATAAGAAGGAAATTATATCAATAGGACGGTAGTTTGAGGGATTAGAACGGTCACCTTTTTTAGGAACAGGCTGAATGTAGGCAAACTTCCAGCAAGAACGAAAGGTAGATGTTAACGGACAGAATTCAAAGAATTTTGACTAGGGAAGGTGCAAGCACGGAGGAGCAGTTTCGGAGAAAAATAGTAGGGACCCATCAGGTTTAGATCAACGAGGGCATGGAAAACATCATTGCGAAGAATTTTAATAGCAGGTAGCATGAAGTTGTTAGAGGGTATAGGAGAAGGAGGAACAAGCCCAAACTCGTCCAAGGTAGGTTCTTTTTAGCAAAGGTTTGAGGGAGGAGTTCAGCTTTAGAGAGATGTAATACCTGTGGTGTCATCTGGTTGAAATAAAGGAGAGAAAGAAGAAAAGCAAAGTTATTGGAGATGTTTTTTGGTTAGGTGCCAAAAGTCACGAGGGGAGTTAGATCTTGAAAGATTTTGACACATTCTATTAATGAAGGAGTTTGGTCATTTAAGACTAGATGGCGGCAAGTAAGGCAAGTAAGGCGGCAAGTAAGTAGGGGCAAGTAAGACCTGAGTAAGCAATTGAAAGAGGAAGAATTGGCAAAAACGACACAGATTTCTAGCTTCTTTGAAGCTGTTTTGGAAAGAGATGAGGCATAAAATGTCCTGTTCAGAATATTTGGAAAGATGGATTGAAAATGTTCAACTTAAGAGAAAGGAAAAGCTGTCATCAAGGTAGAGGAGTCTGGTAGATTGCCTTGAGTTGATAGTTGGAAAATTTGACTTATAAGGCAATGAGAAAAATCAAGATTTGCAGTATTAAATTCCGAAATTGAATCTCACAACTTTGGCATCCTGTGGCGTCCCTTCGTGAATTTCCTATTACTGCAGTGCTTGATATATGGAAAATGATGTAGAAAAGTGCAGATTAGAGATATCACTGTAAGATGAATAGCAAAGTAAGACTAAAATCACAATTAATAATAGGAGCCCTGTGGAACGCCACTGCTAGCATACCTAAAACAGTGGCCATCTACTCCTGGAATAGAACGGTCAGAGAGGATATTTCAAAAAGAGGGACTGAAACCATAGGGAAGGACAATGATCCAAAAGGTAATATCTATGGTATCCTAATAACTCTTTGGTATTACTAATTACTTGTCACGGAACTTGTTCGTGGCCACATCATGCTGAAATTC
The DNA here is from genome assembly GCF_035594125.1 of Scylla paramamosain. NCBI lineage: Eukaryota > Metazoa > Arthropoda > Malacostraca > Decapoda > Portunidae > Scylla > Scylla paramamosain. The sequence goes on along the minus strand of NC_087164.1, from coordinate 8,780,678 downwards.
AGATATACGACGTTTTTATTACATCTTAACTGTTTCTAACAAGCTCAAATAATTTCTTATACGTATTTCTCGTGAGTCATATACAGGAGTTTCTGCGGATATTGCTAGAGGTAAAAGTACAAGTTATTTTAAATCAATAATGTTCTATGCACATATGCATTTGAGGTGTCGTTTAGCTGTGGTATGAAATTCAAGAGTTGGCGGGTGACATACAACGGCCTGGCCATGCGCTGGATACCGGGAGCTGTTGATGTGGATGTTCGTTGGTGAAACTGAATTATTCAGTCATGATTTCTACAAGTTTCGGAGACTTGCAGTACCTTCGGGTTCTAAATCTATTAACAGCGGTGTTTCTCAGGTTTCTGTCCTGTCACCCACTTTCTTCCTATTATTCATTAATGATCTTCTAAACCAAACTTCTTGTCTTATCCACTCCTATTCTGATGATACCACCCTGCACTTTTCCACGTCTTTTCCTAGACGTCCAACCCTTCAGGAAGTAAACAGTTCACGCAGGGAAGCCACAGAACGCCTAACTTCTGATCTCTCTAAAAAATCTGACTGGGGAAGAGCAAACTTGGTATTGTTCAATTCCTCAAAACTCACTTCCTCCATCTATCAACTCGACACAGCCCTCCAGACAACTATCCCCTTCCCTCATGATTTCTACAAGTTTCGGTGACTTGCAGTACCTTCGAGTCACTGTTCTTCTTCTAAATCTATTAACACTGGTGTTCCTCAGGTTTCTGTCCTGTCACCCACTCTCTTCCTATTATTCATTAATGATCTAAACCAAACTTTTTGTCCTATCCACTCCTATGCTGATGATACCACCCTGCACTTTTCCACGTCTTTTCGAAGACGTCCAACCCTTCAGGAAGTAAACAGTTAACGCAGGGAAGCCACAGAACGCCTGACTTCAGATCTCTAAAATTTGTAACTGGGGAAGAGCAGACTTGGTATTGTTCAGTGCCTCAAAAATCAATTATCAGCTCGATACAGCCCTCCAGACAACTATCCACTCTTCTTCAATGACGCTTAACCGTCCTCCTCTTCTAACACTGAACATCCTCGGCCTGTACTTTTCTTATAATCTAAACTGAAACTTCACATTTCATCTCTATCTAAAACAGATTCTATGAAGTTAGGCGTTCTGAGACGTCTCTGCCAGATTTTCTCATCCCCTCCCTCCGCCCTGCTTACTCTGTATAGGGGCCTTATCCATCATGTATGGAGTATCTTTCACATGTTTGGGAGGGTTCCACTCAAACCGCTCTTCTAGACAGGGTGGAATCTAAAGCCTTTTGTCTCACCAACTCCTCTCCTCTAACTGACTGTCTTCAGCCTCTTTCTCATCGCCGTAATGTTGCATTTATTGCTATCTTCTACCGCTATTTTCATGCTAACGACTCTTCTGAACCTGCTAACTGCATGCCTCCCCTCCTCCCGCAGCTATTGTTCTCGTCGTTGCTAGTGCTGTTGTTATCGCTATTGTCATTGTACCTCTTTCTTGTTGTTATTAGTGCTAATGTTGTGTCAAAATACAGTGAATCAATTAATGAAAATTGTGGTACTTTTTGTGGGCCACCTCTTCATCATGGAAAACACGAGAGTAAACTGAGTTGACCCGAGTTTCACGAACCTTAGAAAGTGTGTGAAACGCATGCTTCCATACCAGAGACAATAACTTTTGTTATATGTTTTGTGTAAAGAAATGGCTCTCTGACACAAAATTAGTAATCATTCCGGGAAACCAGAACAGCATCGTTCCAGATCTTCCCTCTTGACAGACGTAATGCCAGAAGCAGTTCCACTTTGGTGGGTTCAGGAGAGGCACTGCAACAAGACATGATACATAAATATAACTGTAACTGTTGTCAAAGGAGCGCAACGTAAATAACAGTTTAGCAGGGACGGAGCAAGCGGAAAGATTATAAGTTGGGAAAAGGTTGGGAATGCTGGGCTCGTCTACAAGACATTCGTAAATGCAGGTACGGTGCTGCTGTACCTGTTTTAAATCATGTAGTACAGCAAAGCTGAAGGTTTACTCACCAGGTTAGTTAGTGAAAGCTGAGACTCAGAGATGTTATGGACACTGAAACGCGGCAGCGATCTCTCCTCCAGAGATAATATTGAGTAATCTTGGAGGAAGGACAGCGTATGTCCCTCAAGAAACATTGTTTGGAAACAATATTTGCAAACTGTTTGCAAATTGTTTGGAAATAATCTTTCACGCGTATTTGTTTCCCATCCAGAATGGGAAATATAGTGTGTGTGTGTGTGTGTGTGTGTGTGTGTGTGTGTGTGTGTGTGTGTGTGTTTGCGGCGGTGACTGAATCAGTAGTGTTGCCAGATTGTCAGTAATTTCTGGAGATATGAAATTTTGATCCTTTGTTAGGATTTAAGAAATCCGTAGTAAAATTTTTTGAAATTTTAACCTGTGGTAGCCACATCCATAAAAGCATTTCAAAATCACTCGTGGACATCCGAAGAAAACTGGTGAAACCTCCATCTACTCTCAATCCGCCAGAAGAAATTTACCATAAAAGGCTCCTTTTTCTAAAACTATCCACACCCATCTCTTTTTTTTTTTTTTGTTGCCCTTCCATGAATTTATCAAAAGTGCCAAGTAAAATACAAAGGCTGTTGCAGCAATCTCCACACTCATCGCAGGCAGGAAGGCAACTGGGATCTGGACATGTTACATTGTTTGGAAACAGTTTCCAAACAGTTTGCAACCCGTTTGCAAACGTTGTTTCCAAAACAATGTTTTCTGGTGTGGACAGGCCTTAAGGTGTGCGTGTCCAGCTATAATATGGGCTAACGTATAATCAACTCGTGTTTTTTTCTTTGGCATTTAAATATATCAACAACACGCTGTTAAAGAGGACAGGATATATATATATATATATATATATATATATATATATATATATATATATATATATATATATATATATATATATATATATATATATATATATATATATATATAAAATACGCGCGCGCGCGCGTGTGTGTATATGTGTGTGTGTGTGTGTGTGTGTGTGTGTGTGTGTGTGTGTGTGTGTGTGTACAGTAATATGTAAGTTCTATCCATCCTGTCGGATAATACTTTTTTCTACAGCTCACTCGTTTTCCACGTGAAGGTTCTTTTAGAATGGATGCTTGCTTCGTGCTGCAAAAGAAAATGGCATTCATTGTTCATTCATCTTTTCATTCATTAATTCATTACATGAGCACGTTCACTTTTTTTTTTTTTTTTTTTTTATCCGCCAAAAATAACTATGCATTGCCTCGACATTTAAATGCATCCAGAAAGGTAAAATACAATTGACGATATCTGTCTTAACTGGCTCACACATTGTTACAACCTTTAATGCATCACCACAGTCTAACTGTACGGGTGATTCTGGACAGCTCGCGGGGACACATTTATTCATATTCTCGGTAATAAGTAAGAGATGAACAGGTTAAAAGTTGCACAATACTTACGAAATATGATTACTAAATAACTGAATCCAAATAAGTTTTAATATATATATATATATATATATATATATATATATATATATATATATATATATATATATATATATATATATATATATATATATATATATATATATATATATATATATATATATATATATATATATATATATATATATATATATATATATATATATATATATATATATATATATATATATATATATATATATATAGAGAGAGAGAGAGAGAGAGAGAGAGAGAGAGAGAGAGAGAGAGAGAGAGAGAGAGAGAGAGAGAGAGAGAGAGAGAGAGAGAGAGAGAGAGAGAGAGAGAGAGAGAGAGAGAGAGAGAGAGAGAGATATATATATATATATATATATATATATATATATATATATATATATATATATATATATATATATATATATATATATATATATATATATATATATATATATATATATATATATATATATATATATATATATATATATATATATATATATATATATATATATATATATATATATATATATATATATATATATATATATATATATATATATATATATATATATTAAAACTTATTTGGATTCAGTTATTTAGTAATTATATTTCGCAAGTATTGTGCAACTTTTAACCTGTTCATCTCTCTCTCTCTCTCTCTCTCTCTCTCTCTCTCTCTCTCTATATATATATATATATATATATATATATATATATATATATATATATATATATATATATATACACACACACACACACACACACACACACACACACACACACACACACACACACACACACACACACACACACACACACTGCATTTAGATATTTTAATGAAATATGAAAGGGTGGTTAAGGGTAATCAAATGAAAGAAGCCAATTTATGCCATTAATCGCGAAATGACCTGTATGCACTTAGTTATGAATTTGGTAAATTTTAATTTATCTAAGTCGTTATTTACCTCTAATGTTCTTGATTTACCTTATATTAATAGGCTTATTTGATTGATTTTACCTTAGATTATTTTATTTATTTTTTTATATTTTTTTCATGACTGACATGTCATCTAGATTGCTAAACACTGGTGAAGGCAGATTTATGGTGAACAATTAAGTGTCCATTATAGCAAAGAATATACCCATAATGATTTACTTGTCTGTGATTCGTGTTGTAATATCCCTGCGACCTTGTCCTTCACCAAACTCTTTAAGTCCACGTAGTTCTTCCTGATATCCTGATATCACCACCCAATGCATTCACCGCCGCTGCCACAGTTTCACGCTCTGTGCTAAATGCGCTTGATTTTTGTGGTTACAGGACCACTCAGCGCTTCCAGCCTTCCTCTCATGTACTTCTCTGATGAGTACATAGCACTCTTCGTTGCTGAATTTGTTTTTTTTTTTTTCTAAGCCTTTAGCTTGTCATGGTGTGCTCTTCCTTGTGTCCACTGATGTTTACAAACACAGCTAATAAATTTCGCGAATGTGATTGGTTGCAGGTGATTGTAATGCCTGCATTTGATTGGCCGAGGCGCTCTAACTTCATCAGATGCCGTGATATCTGTACCCCCAACACAACGCTCCCTTAATTAAGCTAACGGGACGCTTAAGGGAGTTTTGAGCATCGACCTTAAAAAGTTAGTAGGGGAAGGTTCCTCTGATGCGCATTAAGGGAGAGGTTTGACCATCTCGCCCCTGGGCTGCCGCGAGTGATAAGTGTGTACCTGAAAGGGACTGAACGGGCTTGGACAACAATATATATATATATATATATATATATATATATATATATATATATATATATATATATATATATATATATATATATATATATATATATATATATATATATATATATATATATATATATATATATATATATATATATATATATATATATATATATATATATATATTTTTTATTTGTCGTTATTGCAACCATACTCTCCTCGTTTAATGTTTTTTGGTGAATTACCTGTCCATTAGAAATCGTGTGAATAATTCTCAATTTTCATCCACGGACATGCAGTGCTCGCCAAAAGTGTTTTCCGGATGACACTTTTTCTAACGCCGCTGCATTCATCATCACCAAAAAAAAAAAAAACTAATGTATTTTTCTTATTTTCAGTACTTTGTACTGCCTGACAGTGTGTCAGGCAGTGTTTGTGCCCATGAGTCCGTAATCGCCGGCTGAAGCTCCGCTATGGTGCTGATGTCCTTGCCTTTTAAGTTTCGTTTTAACACATGCCACGTATTTTTTATAGGACTAATATCGGGACTATATGTAGGCCAATCAATGCATATGACACCACAATCACAAAGCCACTGTTTTACAGATTTTGCAGAAGAGAGGTTAGTAGCAAACCAGTTGATTGCCAGTCATACTCAGTTTCTCGCCGAGATAGTGTTTAGATTGTATTACTTAAGTTTGAGAGAAAAATACTGCCGACAACGCCATACACTTACAGTAATGTGGAATATGCAGACATGGTGTTTCTCCGGCCTGGTTACCCACCTGGTCTGGCCATTGTGAAAGTGTCGCCCGCCCACTTGAATTTCATACCACTGCTTAACAAAACTAACAAAACTTCAAAATGCATATGTGCATAGGACATTTTCCACTTAGAATAACCTATATTTTCACCTCCAGCAAAATCCGCAGAAACTCTTGTTACACCCTTTTTATATATATATATATATATATATATATATATATATATATATATATATATATATATATATATATATATATATATAGAGAGAGAGAGAGAGAGAGAGAGAGAGAGAGAGAGAGAGAGAGAGAGAGAGAGAGAGAGAGAGAGAGAGAGAGAGAGAGAGAGAGAGAGAGAGAGAGAGAGAGAGAGAGAGAGAGAGAGAGAGAGAGAGAGAGAGAGAGAGAGAGAGAGAGAGAGAGAGTATAAACTGGCAGATTTTCTCGTATACATGTTTCGTTAAACGTGATGGCTAATTTAGGAATTATGAACTTCTTTAAAATATTTTCTTTATATTTTATAGTTGTTCTTTTCTCTTTTGTAATTTGGTTTATGACTTCGCCGAAGCTAGTCATTTTCGCTAGATCGCAATATCGGGTTTCTTAACCCTTCTTCAGTAGCGTGTTGTAGCCGAGGTACGAGTGGCTGGAGTTCAAATTCAAATAAAAATTTTATTAAGAAAAGTGGGAATTACAAAGGAGATGGGGGCGGGGGTAAAGATGGAAGGTGGGAGAAAAGTTGGTGAAAAAAAACGGATATACAGTGTGAGGTGGATAGTGTCCGGGAAGCTGTTTTTTTTAAATTTTTTTATAAGTAATGAAGTGTAACAATGGGCTTTATATAACAATAAATGTAACAATAGGCTTAGGCTTTCCTTTATTTCTAACAGAAGATGTTTTAAAATATAAGGTACACAAACACAGGTATTGGATAAATAAATTAAATAAAATGGAAATAAAATGTTAATAAAAAAAAATAAAGAAAGCTGGAAGTTGCTGTGTGGTCCAGTATTTATTCAGTGGCCCAAGGAATCACACCTGGCTCGCAAGTGTCGCTAATTGGCTGGCTGCGTGCTGCTGCTGAACTCTTTATGCGGCAGCTATGAATGTTTCTCTTCATGCTTGGAAAAACCGGGTAGTCGGCTTCTACGTTGAGTTCAAGGCTGAATTCTTTTATGTTCAAGGCTTCTAGTATTGCAAGGGGTCTTGCATCTGTATGGCCTGCTTGTGAGTAACCTATCTGCAATGTTCTAGAATCTGGAGGACTACAGACAACCAAACAAACGCATTGTTATGAAATCCTCAGGCTTCAGAGCTCCCAGCAGTGAGCTCTGAACGCCAGTGGCATTTAACAGCACAAAACACTAGTAACACAAGTGCACAACAACCGACAGGTCCCGAGATGGTCCACCGACCGCTCTCAAGACCGCCAACAAGACACAACCAAACGAACGCCGTGACGGAGGTGATAAAAACACGTGGTCCACACACATTACCTGGCACACACTTGCCAAGCTCCCGCAAGATGCTTATCATACCTAGCACAGCAGGAGTTTACTGCTAGTAATATTACAACTGTAAATACTAGAACATAAGAACATAAGAAATAAGGGAAGTTTGCAAGAAGCGACTAGGCTTACACGTGGCAGTCCCTGTATGAAATATACCTTCCTATTTCCACCTATCATCCCCATACATAAACCCGTCTAATCTTCTCTTAAAGCTCCCTAATGTCTTAGCACTAACAATATGATTACTGAGTCTGTTCCGCTCATCTACCACTCTACTTGGGAACCATTTTCTTCATATATCTCTTAAACCTAAATTTCTCAACCCTGAACCCGTTATTTTTTGTTGTATCCTCGTTGTTTATTGTGTACCTAATGTGTGAATTTCCACTACCTACCTTAAGTACTTTCCATTTGTTGATATTAAACTCCATTTGGCATCTGTCCGTCCATTCATCCGCAAATTTACTAACATCATTACTAATTCCACTATCAAGTCATTGATATATATATATATATATATATATATATATATATATATATATATATATATATATATATATATATATATATATAGTATATATATATATATATATATATATATATATATATATATATATATATATATATATATATATATATATATATATATACTCGTATATATATATATATAATATTAAAAACAACCAATGGCCCTAATACTGATCCCTGTGGCACCCCACAAATTACATGACCCCACTCGGATTTACAGCCGTTTATTACCACTCTTTGTCGCCTGTCCCTTAGCCATGACCTTAGCCAGCCTGACATCTTCCGATCTATCTCATGTGTCCTAACCTTTCCCAATAGCTTCTGATGGGGTACCTTGTCAAACGCTTTACTAAAGTCCAGATATAAGATACTACATATAGTTATCTAAATATCCCTCCAACCCTCTATGCCAGTTCCCCGCCGCTCTTGCTAACTGTCAGCGCCCATTCACTATAAAGAACCAGTCACAAATGGCTCATGGAAAACAGACCCTGCCAGCAGTCTCAGATGTCCTAGGAAGTGACATGGTAGAGGGGTGGGGGCGGTCGCTCGATTAATCACCCTCACACAGCACACAATCTTGCTCCACAAAAAAGAAGCTAAAGTTCTAAAAATCATTACTCACTGATCAGAAGGCTGGGAGTGATTTACAATTTTATGGAGGGTAACTCTTCGGTTATTTTATGTAGTAATTACAAGTCTTGGGGGGCAAAGGCAAATTGGTAAATCTTCGAGGGGAAAAGGGGGAATGGTCAGCGAGCGGTTTTACAGTAAACTAAGGACCGCTGGCAAGAACTTTCGCGTATCATGCATTACTGTTCTCTCTCCCTTCCCTCTTCTCTCTCTCTCTCTCTCTCTCTCTCTCTCTCTCTCTCTCTTGCTACTTCTTTTTCTCTACTTATTCTTTCTTGCTATCTACTCTCCCCTCCTAACTAACTTTAATTCAAATACAAATTTAAATACATGGGCAATTTTACAACCTGGCGTGACTAGCTACTGCTGACGATACTGATCCATCGCAAGTAAAAATACTGCCAAGATACGTACAGCTGTCACACCACTCCACCACCATCTCCCCCACAGTAAATTTTGTACGCTCTTCTGGAGAACAGTTCAATGCAAAAAAAAAAAAAAAAAAAAATAGTTTTCTTATTATTAACTAGCATTCCGTAATCTTGACAGTATTTATTCAACAACCTTAATTTGTGTTCCATAGCCTGTCTTGTAGTTGAGAAAGATACAGTATCATCCATTGACATTAACATGCGCAGCCACGTCAAAAAAAAAAAAAAAAAAAAAAAAATTCATACCACAATTATTCTTTATCAAGGCAATTAAATCATTCATGTATATGATAAACAGTATGTATTACACGATGTTGGGGAACCTTTACTCCTATTTGTAGCAGCAAGCCCAGCAGTGCCCGCTACACTCTGCGTAACAGTGTACATAGAGTAAAATCCCTCTCATGCGGCATTCGAGCATCCGGCAGCTTCAAGTATCCGGCACATTTTTCCCCGAGCCTTAAAATCAATAAAAAATCAATGTGTACTCATAAAATCGATTAAAATTCCCGCATGAGGCATACTTTGTCCCCTCGCCACCAGAGCGCACTGCTTCGCGCCACCCGCGTCCCCACTGCACTGTGTTTACTCAGTGACCGCGTGTGCACTGTTTATCGCCCTGACGCCTTCATCATGCCTAAAGTTGTAGAAAAGAGGAAGCTTGTTGTTGTGCTTAGACTTTAGCAGCTGATCAGATCAGCTGCTGATTAAGATCAGCTGATCTTTGTTATTGTAGATGCGTGAGTGTAGGGTGGGTGGATTGTGGACATAATTTCACTTCTATTCAAGTATCCGGCAATATTCAAGTATCCGGCATATCGGCGGTCCCGTTGATGCCGGATAAGAGGGATTTTACTGTACTTACAAGTATTGCTAACATGACTGCCCCACACCCAATTCTTTTTAGTGTCATAAACAACACATTACGGGGCACCCTGTCATAGGCCATTCTAAAATCAATGAACGTAAGAAGTTTTTTCTTCTTAGCCATATCCATTATCAAACGTAGCCTCACAATGTGTTCAATGCATCCTCTGCCCTTCTGGCTGCCTGCCTGCTCTCTCAATGGAACAAACCAACTGCTCAACTGCGAGCTTAAGATTAAGTCAAACAGTTGAGTTCATTACAGTGGGTTTATTACATTGATGGCCCTATAATCACATGATTTTTTTTTATCACCCTTCTTGTAAATATTAAAAATGCGGGCAAGTCGCCAAGATGCAAGGATTACACTGAACAGTGCTGTCAAAGTAAGAATCCACTGATTGGGTAAATATTTCAAAACACCAGGAGAGACACCGTCAGGACCACAGGACTTGTTAGGTCTCATATTGTTCATCTGACGTAATCACTTCACCTACCTGAATCTTCTCATCAAGAACTGGAATAATTACCTCTGTCTGGCACTGGTTATGATCAAGAGCTGTACTATCTTCTGGATTATAAATTTCACCATAATAAACCTTAAAATCCTCACTTGAAGGTCTAACTTTAGCATTCCCGTTTTCTATATATTCACCTCTCCACTCTATCGCCGTCCAAACTAGCTTACCATCGGGGTCGTTTACTAACCTCTCCCACCTCTGCATCCCATCATAATTTTGTAAAGGTATTACAACCCACCTGCTAGAGTCGGCACACTTGTACAAAGCATTAGTTACCTTTTCAGTATTTGTGGTCCATGTTATCGATCGTTAGGAATTTCACATCGAGAAAGCTTATCCTTCAAAGACTCAAGGTCTGTTTTCAAATCTCAGTCTTCCGACATGATCCTGTTATAAGGGCTCAGCTCTGCGCTGGCTCCCAGCTGGTCGCTCTCTCTAGCAATGATTCTCTGTCCACCAAGCGGGGTTCGATGCCTACAGCTATGAGAGCATGATCAGATGGGAGACACGCGTAGCGCATCACATCAAAATTGTTTACACATCCAATAATATCATGGGATACACAACAAATATTCAACTCTGACACCCATTCGTTACCAGCTTTATACGTCAATGTACTCTCATAATACTTATTCATATATCTTAGATTATTCACAATAACTAGGTCAGGAATCACAGGATAATTATACAAGTCACAATTAGGAATACCGGCTCTCACCGGTATGTTTCGAACACTAGTAGCGAACCTTGAGTTCATATTACCCAGGACACACACACACACACACACACACACGCACACCAGGTCCACTGAGAGAGAGAGAGAGAGAGAGAGAGAGAGAGACCTTTCGGTATTTCTTTTGGAAGACTTTTACTATCCTTTATTTGCGAGGATAATTTCCTCCATAGGTTCCGGAAGAAATTTCCCTCTTTATGAGCTGAGTTTTTTTTTCTTAATTTTTCTTTTTTTTTTTTCTTTTTGTTCCTTCTTTCTTTTGGACTGTGTAGAAGGGAGGTGTTTTTCTCTTTGCGGCAGAGAGAGAACCCTTCATCCGTGTGATGAGGGGAAGGACATTCTCCTTTGTGTTAGGAGGGAATGCTTTTTTTTTTTTTTTTTCCTGTTATTTACCCTTGTGGTAGGGAGGAATTTTCTCTGTAGGAGAAAGGAAGGCTTTCCTTTCATGTGATGAGAAGGGGGATTTTTTTTTATTTATGTTATGCTAAGGTACCTATTTTACTAGAGGAGGGATAACTTTTAATTTATGCAATGAGAGAGAACTTTTCCGTGCGTTGGATGAGAAGATTGTCCTTTATTGGTCATGGTGAGAGGGCAGACCTCTTCTTGTTTCATAGAAAGAGAAGGTTCTTCAGTTTTTCTTGTAGTAAGACAAATTCTCTTACCTATGCTGCAAGAGCTTTTTTTTTTTTTTCAGTGATGGTGTAGTAGTTTTCAATGACCATTTTTTTTTTTCAGTGACCTATTTTTACTGCCAGACAGACGTACGGTGTATTGACTCTCAACCATGGCAACGCACAGACTTCCCTGGACAACCGCCCCACCCACCTCAAAGGCATTAATCTAACTTAGCATTACCAACGCTAACCAAACATTACCTAACCTAAATGACGTGTAGCATTACCTAACCTAACAACCGGAAGGCTTCGCCCCCTGGTGGACCACCCCCTTAAGGACACTAATCTAACCTAGCATTACCTAACTTAACCTAAATGATGTGTAGCAATACCTAACCTAACCTAAGATTACCTAACCTAAAAGCCGTGTAGCACTACCTGCCCTAAGCTAACCGAGGTCTTTGCCCTGCTGGACCCCTCCTTAAGGACACTAACCTAGCATTACCTAAGTGATGTGTAGCACTACCTAACCTCACGTAACATTACCTAACCTAAACTAAATGACATCCCTGTTACTAATGCCATTGAATGTTGCTGATTGAAGTCTGTGCGTTGTCGTGGATGGAGATTAAATGCGTCGTACGTCTGACAGTAAAAATAGGGCTGCGCGCGCACTTGGTCACTTGAAACTGATGGTCACTTGTTGAACCTACAGCGGAAAGTAATTTCTTCTAGTTTGTTGCAAGAAGGTATTCTCTTACACTTTTATTCCTGTTGGTGAGGCGGAGTTCCCCCTCACCCTTTTTTTTTTTTCTTTTTAGCGGTATGTAGATTTTCGTTTGCTGAGGAAGGAATTTTTTTTTCCCAAGGCTGTGAAGCGAACCATTTATTTTCCTATGGTGAAAAAAAAAAAAAACATTTGCTGCATGAGGAATTCCTTTTTTTTTTTTTTTTTTTTTTCTGAGGTGTAAGGAAGGATTTCTTTCATGTGTTTATCTTTTACATCTCATTGGCGTACTACAATCCAGCCACGGACAGGCGCAGTGACGTGCCACGATCCAGCCACGGACAGGCCTAATCCTTCAGTCCATTACGTAAAAAAAAAAAAAAAAAGTCAGAGAAAAGACCTCGCGAACAATCCTAAAAGCGCCATATTAGCGAGAACAATTTATGATGACAGGTTGCCTTGTATTCCTTCGTCATTAGCTTAACTGAAGCTTGACAATTCTTCCATTCTCTAAAAGATTTTTTTTTTTTAATATCACTCACGCTATGATGATCGTTCACTCTCGCCCCAACAAGTGCCTCCACCGCTACTTATACTACCAGAAGAATGGCGGTGATTTCCTCACTTCCACGCACCATTCTCCTTTCACGTTTCTCACCCACCTCGTTATCACGGGCTGACATTACACTGATGCCCTTTACATTCATCGCCACCCTACCTCTCTCCCTCCTCGCTTCATTTCCCGTCAACGCCAATTGTAACCACTGTATTTGCTTACACACTAAAATAGATATCCCCGCCCTGGGTCTCCTTGCCTTGCTCTGCCTCTACTGATTCTCATCTTTCCTCTAACTTGGCTGGACACCTATTAACTAAGGGGGCAACTGCGCCCCCAGACGCCGCGGTTATCCCATGCAAAAGGAAAGAGGTTGATGGTAGGAGGGACGAGTGGGTGTCAATCAACCGGCCCGCCCGCCACTCTACGCTGCTCTCCCTCACTGCAAAACGTTTATGTTTAAAAAATTCTAAGGGTTTTATTTAGGAAGCTGGGTCAAAACAAATTACACACTAGGGTAGAGCATCTCTTCATCTACATACCTCTGCAGTCTCAATTCTCTAAAGAAAAGAGGGGGGAGGTAAATTATGTGAAGAAGGTTAACTTCTCTCTCTCTCTCTCTCTCTCTCTCTCTCTCTCTCTCTCTCTCTCTCTCTCTCTCTCTCTCTCTCTCTCTCTCTCTCTCTCTCTCTCTCTCTCTCTCTCTCTCTCTTATTTCTTTGTTCATCATTTTCTCTCGCACTAGCTCGCTGCGCGTAACAGTGTGTGTGTGTGTGTGTGTGTGTGTGTGTGTGTGTGTGTGTGTGTGTGTGTGTGTGTGTGTGTGTGTGTGTGTGTGTGCTTGAATTAACGAGATCAGTCCCTCTCCCGGCCACGTGAAAAACAAATATATACATAATCGGAAAACAGTATTATGAGGGAAAGCTGTCTTCGTCTCTTCCAAGCGGGGGAAAAAAAAAAAAAAAATCCGGAGGCTTGAAAATTTTAAACCATCAGTGAGGAATTCAGTTGGCTTGCAGGGAGGTTGTTATAGTAAAGACGGGAATCACAAGACGGGACACAATAGGGTTTAGGTTAATGGTAGACAGAAAAAGAGGGAACAAGAAAAGAATGATAAAGGCACACAGTAAGAGGGCCAAGGGAGGAAAAGCAGAGAAAAGGACGAGGTTGTAGTCAGGAGCAAGAGTAAGTTAAAGAGCGACTAAAAAAAAAAAAAAAAACGGAAAGAGAAAACTGACAAAAATAAAAATATGCAATTGAAATAAAGTTATTGGGACTTGCAATGATAAGAAATATAGAAGTGGAGTCAGGTTTCATCAAAGCAAGGAAAGGATGATACGAGGAAGAGCTTTAGGGATACAGAGTTTTGAAAAATGAATTTGAGAAGCTGAATGAGTATCGAGATCTGAAAGAGAGAGAGAGAGAGAGAAATATATATATATATATATATATATATATATATATATATATATATATATATATATATATATATATATATATATATATATATATATATATATATATATATATATATATATATATATGACGCCATAGAAAGGGAATAATGCAAAAAATATTGACGGAACTTGAATTTTTGGAAAGAAAATACATGGGTAGAAGGAGATAAAGTGACGCCATCCATTACTGGTTGCTGGCACACTAGTAAGATTACAAGCGTTCAGTTAGAAATTAGTTCCACCTCCCTTCAGCTTGGTTGTGCGAGAGGAGGACGAGGAGAGAGAGGAGAACAAAGAGAAATGAGAAGAGAAGGAGAAATACATACGAGTACATGTAATATTACACAGGAAAGAGGAAGAGGAGGAGGAGGAGGAGGAGGACAGGCGCAAAAGTCTTAGTTATTATTGTATATATTTTTATTTAATTTCCTTTCTTTTCATCATCATCGTTTCCCTTTTCCCTTCTTTATTTGTCTTTTCATTTTCCACCTACATTCACTTATATTCATATTATTTTCCTCCTTCTCATGCTTCCCTTCCACACTCCACTGATAAGTTGTTCTTTTTTGTTCCTCTTTACTACTGCATCCTTCATATACAATTATTCTCTCAGTCCTGTCCTGCTAATGTACCGTCTGTCAGTGGGTCTCTGTTCTGAACAGCACGAAAGGATGCCGAGTTGAACCAAGATTTACGAGCTTTGGTTTTAGAGGAAGTGTGTGGAATGTATAGCTCCAATCGCGCTCTGCACCGAGAGATGCATCCCTGACACGATAGCAATGCTCAATACAAAAGGAGAAAAAAAATCTGAATAAAACAATGTGATCTGATATTCCAACTAAGCAGAGTTGTAGAATAAGCCCTGCCTTGGTGGGTTCAGAGACACAACTGAAATTATACGACATGACACTTTGTTTGGAAGTTACATCAAGTGAAAAATAGGTTTTTGAGGCATTTAATCATAGAAGAGTTGATTTTCCCCATTCATCAATTAAAGAAATAGCTAAATTTAGGCGTTCTGTTTGATTCCTGCTGTGTCGTGCATATGATAAATGATATTGAGATTTGCAGTGTGGTAGACTCCTAAGCGAAAACACAGATGGGACAGCAAGATTGAATAAGGTAATTTATGAATTATAAAGAAAAAGTGTGGGAGACAAAGCCCCTAGTGCTGGCACTAGATTTACGAAAAGAACAATGGTCGTCTACTACTGCAACAATATAAATAAACTTATGAAGGTGTACGTAGAGCAATGGATTTGAACGAAATGAATGAAAATTGAAAATTAAAGACTTTGTTACAAGCTTTCGATATGCCTGCGGCAATAGCAAAGGTTTCACAGAAATCTCTAAAAGATGATGACCAAGGTTCAGTAATAAAAGCTTGAAGATGACAATAGATCGTCTATTACTGATTCAATGTCGAACATCATTATCACGGGTAAAAAATTCAGTGAGAGAGAGAGAGAGAGAGAGAGAGAGAGAGAGAGAGAGAGAGAGAGAGAGAGAGAGAGAGAGAGAGAGAGAGAGAGAGAGAGAGAGAGAGAGAGAAAATTTGACTGTGACTTAAAACCAGCTGGATGACAGATTACACGATGCCAAAAGGGGTATCAATGCTGGTCACCTAGTAACTGAGGAAGTGAGAAATGTTCTACCTTCTGAGCATCAGGAATGAAGAAAACCTGAGAGATACCAACATCTTGTTTTCGCTGCATACCTGGATGTTTCGAGGGTGGGAAGGGTTAACAAGGAGGAGGAAGAGAAAGTAGTTCTTAATACTAAATACTTTTAGATTTTTTTTTCCAATTATGTTCATATTCCACAGCCTTATCTCTGTACTGAAATAATTAATTCGTTAGTGTTTTTCTAAGATGCATTACTTATTTGTTATTTGTTTATACGAACGTTTTTTTTTTTTTTTTTTTTTTTACTGCGGCTTACTCGGGATCCAACCACGTCAACTTTCACTCAACCGCCAACTCTTCACTTAGGGGAAAAAAAGAAAACTATGTTATGTATTGCAAAAAGGTATTTTTTATACAAGTTTTGCTGTGCTTGTAAGTGATCAATTCTATATATGTAATTTTTTTTATTATTTTTTTTTTTTTTGTTGCTTCCGACGGCGATTTTGGAACGGATTATGGTCGTAAAACAAGTACACCAATGTATTAACATAAATAAAAAAAAAAGGTGCTTAGAGAGTGGGTGGACGTGATGGTGGAGGAATTCTTGGTGGTGCTGGTGGTGGTGTTGGTGGTTGTTTAGTGGAGTCTCGAGGAAGAGCTGCATCTGTCGATAATGCAGACGAGGAGGCGGAACAGACGATAAAAAAAGAAAAAAAAAACCACGAAGAAAAAGAAGAAAGCTAAAGAAAAAGCGTCGTAAAAAAAAGAAAAAAAAACTGAGGGAGGAAAAAATCATGGAAAAGGGAAGGAAACGGGCTGGTAGGATTGATGGCGTGAGGGAACAGAATGAGGGAAGAGAGACTAAGATTAAGAGTGAGAAAAAAAAAAAAAAACACGAAATTAAAGAAAGTAGTGAAAAAGAATTTAAGAAGAAAAATAGAAAATACAAAGAATAAGAAAAGGAAATTAAAAGAAAAAAAAGGAAAAGAAATATATTCAAATAATACATGTATGTAAATATGTTTATAATTTTTCCCGCCTGTGCACCACTCAGCTCACTCTCATTATAGATGAGTTATTATTTGAGCGAAATTATATGCACATTAAAACTCCCATTATGATATACAAAGAGAGAGAGAGAGAGAGAGAGAGAGAGAGAGAGAGAGAGAGAGAGAGAGAGAGAGAGAGAGAGAGAGAGAGAGAGAGAGAGAGAGAGAGAGAGAGAGAGAGAGAGAGAGAGAGAGACCGTAGCAGTCATGACGTCGTGCACTTTGCCGTCATCATCGTCACTATTCACTTACCGATTTTCTATTATAATACTACAGGATCATCCTTTCCGCGTCTCCTCTTTCTTCTTTCTTTCTTTTTTTTTTTTTTTTTCTGAACCAGCGCTGCTCATCGCCGGCCCTAATGGACATCGTCACTGCCAGATGGAGAATGGAGAGAAATGGAGAAGATGCTACAAGGCAGTCGTCAACCAGGCAAGTCAATGAGATAAGTCAATGAGATGGTGGCAAAGTGAGGATTACACTGCTTACGGTCGCCCTGTAAGTACCCAATATTACAGACAAGGTATGATTGATGGTGATGGGAAAAAAAATTATAGTCGCTTCGATATGATGCGCAATAATTACTTTTAGTTGTTTGTTAATCTTTAAACAGGTTCTGTAGGTCTAGTGCGCATTAGTGTATTTGTGTGACGTGTATAAAAGGTGTCCATAAAACGATTATATGAAAAAGAAACCTATTTTTCTACGTACAAAGAAAATTATAAAAAAAATATTAAGGATGGCAAGGTTTCCAAAAATCTTCCGTCAATAGATAATAGAATAATCATGGATGAGTCTCACTGAGGAACCGAAGAGGTGTTTCATATGTTTAGTGTGTTCTTCTATTGATGAAAGTATATAGTTTTGAGATGAGATTAAGGTTTTTTAGTCTTTCATGCATAATAAATGTTCTTCAGATAACCAAAGAATATAAACCATTATCGAATTCTTCTAATAACCAAATATGAAATATCGGCCTGTGTTTCTTTGTCTGCTGAACAGTTTCTGCAAATTCATTTAACTGCAGGAAGTGCTCCACTTCCGATCTAGCTTTTCTTTTTTTAATCTTGAGGGAATCTCTTATGAATTTCAATATCTTTTTCTTTTTCGTTTGTTTTTGCCTCAGTCATATCAAAGGCCCCTGATAGAGTTTAGAATAAATTTTCTATTTCTAAACTTCCCTTATATAGTATATATCCATCTCTGTACGATTAATTCTTTTTTTTTTTTCTGGCCGTCCCAACGTTGTGGTGGTAGACGGCTACTGCTCTTAAACTTATTCATAAATTACACCGTATAACAAAATTTTTACTTTTTTTGTCTTTGGTCAGTAAATGTTATTTCCCAATTGTTTTTATCTAGAAATCAAAGAAAATGATAATTATTCCATTTAAACTTTTTTTTTTTCTGATCTGGACAGCGATGTTTTGAAACTAACCTGCTATCATATATATATCCAGACCTTATATCATCCATTGCGCCAATGCCACACTGCTCTGAGCTCCCTGTACCCACTCCTCCAAAGAGAGAGCAGCAGTTTTTAGGAAGGAAAAACAGTTCAGAAAATGAAGTCATTGATCCAGATTTCAGAGGCGCAACTGAGGAGAGAAACCCTTACTAACCCAACTAAAATGACGTCAGCGCCCTGATCAGAGAGCTTCGTCTCACCAAGTCCAATGTCAAGCTTTTGACATCGAGATTCAACCAGTGGAATTTGTTAGATGAAAGTGTGAAAATATCACATCAGAGAAAGTGTCACCAGCATTATTTAAGCTTTTTTACCGGTCAAGATGAGATTTGTTTTTGTCACAATGTGACCAGTCTGTTTGAGGCAATTGGATTCGCCTGCAACCCCAACGAGTGGCGCCTCTTCATCGACAACTCGTTCAGGAGCCTGAAAGCAGCGCTGCTTCGGAACGGGAACATGTATCCATCTATTCCCCTCGCTCACTCTGTCTAGCTCAAAGAGGAATGCAATAGTGTCAAAATCTTGCTAGATGCCTTGAAATATGAAGAGTAAGGTTGGGAGGTTGTTGGAGACTTTAAAATGATGGCATTTTTCCATGTATTCTATGCATAAGCAAACAGAAAATAGCAGTTGTTACCTAATGACAAAAATCGTGTTACACAGTGTTATCTTTTCAGCCAAAGCTCTTGCCTTAACTACTCTTTTGCCTATGATTATTATATATTTTCAACGTGTTTTGCTGTACGTCCAACTCAATAGGGATTGAACAATTCGTGAAGATTTATCACAGCATCTCAAACTTCTGATTTTTCTATAATTTCAAAATGAAGCAGGGCAATCCTTTTCTTGTTCAGTGTCTTAAAACGTCAGTTCTTTCATTTACCCACTAAATACAACCTTCCAAACATTTATTCCCTCTTTTTCAATGATACTCAAATACCCCCTTCCCCTACATTAAACATATTAAGACAGTCGTTTACTAAAAATTTAAAATAGAAATTTCACATTCATGTCTTGGTAAAACAGCTTCCATTAAGTTAGGTTTTTATTTATCTATTTTTTTTTTCCATCCTGAGATGTTAACTGTACAAAGTCATAATCCATCCTTATATGGAGTATGAATCTTACATATACTACACGCCTTTCATGGCTTTTCGCATAATCAACTCTCTTTCTTTAATTGATTGTCTTCAGTCTCTCACTCATCACGGCACCCTTTCATATCTTGCCATCTTCTGCCGTTATTTATATTGCTACTACTCTTCTGAACTCATTCATTGCTGCTAACTCTGTACAGGGCCCTTATCCGTCCATGTAAGGAGTATGCTTCACATGTAAGGGGGGTTCCACTCATACCGTTCTTTTAGATAGGTTGGAATCAAAAACTTTTCGTCTTATCAACTCCCTCCTTTAATTGACTGTCTTCAGCCTCTTTCTCATCGCCGTAATGTTGCATCTCTTGCTATCTTCTACCACTATTTTCATGCCCACTGCTCCTCTGATCTTGCGAATTGCATCCCCCCCTCCTCCCGCGGCCTCGCTGCACAAAACTTTCTTCTTTCTCTCACCCTTGTTCTGTCCACCTCTCTAGTGCAAAAGTTAACCAGTATTCTCAATCATTCATTCCTTTCTCTGGCAAACTCTGGAACTCCCTAAATGGTTCTGTATTACCACCTTCCTGTGACTTGAACTCTTTCAAGAGGGAGGTTTTAAGACACTCATCCTGTATTTTTGACTAAAGTTTTCAACTCTGTACATAGACCGGCACCTCAATGTTTTTTTTTTTTTTTGTTGCTTTTGGCCGGTGCCCCTCCTGCATATATAAAAAAAAAAAGCGTTCCCTCTTTGATGCGACTTTACTGACAAAGACTTAGACCCCACACGCTCAGTTTTTGCTTCGGCTTAATTATGCAAGCAAAACCGGCACAGTAAAAAACGGTATTCCACCAATGCCTCCACACGGTACAGTTTTTGGTCAATATTATCTAGTAGACGACATGGGCAGACATGATGGAGACCTATTTCTGGCCGTTGTGGAGCTAGGGTGCGCAATTAAGAGAGAGAGAGAGAGAGAGAGAGAGAGAGAGAGAGAGAGAGAGAGAGAGAGAGAGAGAGAGAGAGAGAGAGAGAGAGAGAGAGAGAGAGAGAGAGAGAGAGAATGAGGAAGATCTACTGCAAAAAAAAAAAAAGCTGTTGAGAAAAGAGTTTTCACACTTGAATCTATTGAAGGAGCTGAAGCTGCAAGATCATGACTGGTATTTTTTTATTTATTTATTTATTTTTTTATGTAGAAGGGACACTGGCCAAAGGCAAAAAAAAAAAAAAAAAGCCCACTGAGATGCCAGTCCCAGAAAGGGGTCCAAAATTGAAGGATAAGTGTCTTGAAACCTCCCTCTTGAAGGAATTCGTCATAGGAAGGTGGAAATACAGAAGCAGGCAGGGAGTTCCAGAGTTTACCAGAATGACATGAATGATTGAGAATACTGGTTAACTCTTGCGTTAGAGAGGTGGACAGAATAGGGATGAGAAAAAGAAGAAAGTCTTGTGCAGCGAGGCCGCGGGAGGAGGGGAGGCATGCAGTTAGCAAGATCAGAAGAGCAGTTAGCATGAAAATGGCGGGAGAAGATAGTAAGAGATGCAATGTTGCGGCGATGAGAGAGAGGCTGAAGACAGTCAGTTAGAGGAGAGGAGTTGATGAGACGAAAAGCTTTTGATTCCACCCTGTCTAGAAGAGCGGTATGAGTGGAGCCCCTCCAGACATATGAAGCATACTCCATATATGGACGGATAAGGCCCTTGTACAGAGTTAGCAGCTGGGGAGGTAAGAAAAACTGGCGGAGACGTCTCAGAACGCCTAACTTTATATAAGCTGTTTTAGCTAGAGATGAGATGTGAAGTTTCGAGTTCAGATTGTAAGTAAAGGGCAGACCGAGGATGTTCAGTGTAGAAGAGGGGGACAGTTGAGTGTCATTGAAGAAGAGGGGATAGTTGTCTGGAAGGTTGTGTCGAGTTGATAGATGGAGGAATTGAGTTCTTGAGGCAATGAACATTACCAAGTTTGCTCTGCCCCAATCAGAAATTTTAGAAAGATCAGAAGTCAGGCGTTTTTGTGGCTTCCCTGAGTGAAAAGTTTACTTCCTGAAGGGTTGGAAGTCTGTGAAAAGACGTGGAAAAGTGCAAGGTGGTATCATCAGCGTAGGACAATATGTTTGGTTGAGAAGGTCATTGATGAATAATAAGAAGAGAGTGGGCGACAGGATAGAACCCTCAGGAACACCACTGTTAATAGATTTAGGAGAACAGTGACCGTCTACCACAGCAGCAATAGAACGGTCAGAAAGGAAACTTGAGATGAAGTTACAGAGAGAAGGATAGAAGCCGTATGAGGGTAGATTGGAAATCAAAGCTTTGTGCCAGACTCTATCAAAAGCTTTTGATATGTCCAAGACAACAGCAAAAGTTTCACAAAAATCTCTAAAAGAGGATGACCAAGACTCAGTAAGAAAAGCCAGATCACCAGTGGAGCGTCCTTGACGGAAGCCATACCGGCGATCAGATAGAAAGTTGCGAAGTGATAGATGTTTCAGAATCTTCCTGTTGAAGATAAATTAAAAAACTTTAGAAAATTTAGGAAATTAAAGCAATAGGATGGTAGTTTGAACAAACTTCCAGCAAGAAGGAAAGGTAGATGTTGACAGACAGAGCTGAAAGAGTTTGACTAGACAAGGTGCAAGCACGGAGGCACAGTTTCGGGGAACAATAGGAGGGATCCCATCAGGTCCATAAGCCTTCCGGGGGTTCATGCCAGCGAGGGCATGGTAGCATGAAGGTAGCATAGGTAGCATGAAGTAGTCAGAGGATGGAGGAGAGGGAGGAACAAGCCCTTAATCGTCCAAGGTAGTGTTTTTAACAAAGATCTTAGCGAAGAGTTCAGCTTTAGAAATAGATGTGATAGCAGTGGTGCCATCTGGTTGAAATAAAGGAAGGAAAGAAGAAGAAGCAAAGTTATTGGAGATATTTTTGGCTAGATGCCAAAGTCACGAGGGGAGTTAGATCTTGAAAGATTTTTACACTTTCTGTTAATGAAGGAATTTTTGGCTAGAACAGACTTGGCATGGTTCCGGGCAGAAATATATAGTGCATGAGATTCTGGTGATGGAAGGCCTAAGTACCTTTTGTGGGCCACCTCTCTATCATGTATAGCACGAGAACAAGCTGTGTTAAACCAAGATTTGGAAGGTTTAGATCGAGAAAAAGAGTGAGGAATGTACACCTCCATGCCAGACACTGTCACCTCTGTCATGCGCTCGGCACACAAAGACGGGTCTCTGACACGGAAGCAGTAGTCATTCCAAGGAAAATCAGCAAAATACTTCCTCAGGTTCCCCCAACAGGCATAACGCCAGAGGCACCTTCGCTTAGGGGGATCCTGAGGAGAGATTGGAAAAATATATTGGCTTCGTATGATAGAGGAAACGTATTTGCATCTTTTATCCTTGGTTGCATCTTTGAACGAAAGGACACATGCATAAGGAAAGACATTAACCCTGAAGAACGTTTGACTGCTACATTTAGATTTCTAGCAACTAGATCCTGTAGCAATCTACGGTACACAACAGGAATGTCATCAGCAGCGCTAAGTGAAATTATACTTATTCAACAATTCTATCATAAGCTGATCTGTTTTTGTCTCTGAATTCCATTTGCTTTTAATGATACACAGACATTCATGGCTCTAGAAATTTTAATTAACTTCTCTAAAAACGTCTTCGAACAGTTCCGCATGTCAGACATCCTTACGTGCAGACTGAGCACATTGTTGGATTTACCTTCAGACGCTCCGGTTTAACTGCGCGAATAATTCTTCATCCGGATGCTTTGTTTCAACTGTGCAGTTTTTACCTGCGCAGGTTTGCCAGAGCAAAAAACAGAGTGTGTTTTTCCGGCCTTAATTAATTTCATCCTTGTGTTGGCCGTCTCACTGACACAAGAGTAAACCTTCACTCTTTCATCCCTTTCACTGATAAACTTGGAAATTTCCCATATATATATATATATATATATATATATATATATATATATATATATATATATATATATATATATATATATATATATATATATATATATATTATTTTTTATTTTTTTCCTATAACCTGAAGTGCTTCAAGACGGAAGGATGGTGCCATCTGCGTTACTAAACTATGTTTTTTTTTTCTTTCTTGCTCTACTTTCTCTTCTTTTTCGTGTGCGTGGGAAGCAGCAACTCGGCAGATTTTTCTATCTCATTTTTTCCTTTATGTCGAAAAAAAGTTACATAAATAAATAAATAATAATGAAATGAATAGACAAATGAAAATTTATCATTCAGATTTCATAGGCTCAACATGCCTATAACATTTAAGCTGTACTATAATTAAAGATATACAGCTAATTGGTAACATGCATGGTTTCAATTTAGCAATCAGAAATACTCGAAATATAACCTTGCTGTTAAATACGGAGAGATATACTACTTGTACGAGTTTTGTTGATGTTTTGATGCTTTTGAAATTGAGATCAACTTACTGATCTTAGCTTATACTCTTTGGGTTCCCGAGTTGCAATATCGTGCCTGATCTCTACCTCAATTTCTATACAAGGTTTTCCCTTCTCTCATTAACTCACCTTTCATCCGAAGTCTACGAATACTAATGACTCCCGGTGATACTGATGAACATATGAATCATAGCCTTTAAAACGTTACTATTTGTGTGTTCTATATATGGAATTTATACCCGAGTGTCGATAGTGAACTTCTGAACGTTTAGAAAATAGACGAAGCCTGCCTGGAAACAGTTATTCCTACAAGTGGTACTCCCTATATATGTCTGTCTATATCCACCTACGTATTATCCTTATCCATGGATTTATCTGATCTTTTAAAAAAAGATTCCTATTACTTAAGTATTAACAATCCGATTACTGAACCTACTCTACAGGTATTTGTGAAGTAATTTCTTCCTTTTTTTTATCTAAATTTATTTATCTTGATTTCGTTACTTCTAATCCTATCTTGATTACTAACCCTAAGAATTTCACATACACCAATCTTGTTACATATTTTCTGCGTCTTAAATACCACTATCAGATCATCTACTCCTCTCTAACGAAATGTAAATTTGAAAGTTTTAGCTCCCTCTCGTATCCAACATGTCGCATCCCTTGCATGGCTTGACACGAACGCATCATGGAGTATACGGTGTAGTGGATATCATGAGAGGTTGTACTGGTAAATCAATTAGTGGTCAATGAAATCAAAGGTTTGGTGTAAGGTAGCAATAAAGCGTTCCCACGGCACGCTGTCCCCTAGTGGGTGAACTTGGCGAGCAATAGCGAAATACTGCAACAATTACAACAAAGAAAATATATCAACACTATGACGTTACTTTACCACACAGTGTATAGCCGGGTCCTGTAAGTAGGTACACGTCCACCTTTAGGTGGCTACGACTGCAGAGTCATTCAAACTAAATTTACCCATGCTATATACCTCTCACCTAACTCCTCTAACTATAACAAATTCTTTGACTGCTTAACTTCCAAAGTGGAGCATACTCTGACTCTCTTCCCTTTTGCGATCTCCATTCTTGGAGACTTCAAGGTTCACCAGCAGCTTTGGCTTTCCTCTCCCTTCACTGACAGTCCTGGTGAACTAACTTTTTACTTTACTATCCTCCATGACCTAGAGCAACTGGTGAAACCCGTATTCTTGACGGTCTTGAAGATCCGCTTAGAGATCTTTTCCTAATCTCTAATCCTTCCGGTTATACTGTTCCCCTATCTTCTCCATTGGGCTCCTCCGATCACAGCCTCAAATCTGTTTCTTCTATCACTCCAATCCCTCCTCAGGATCCCACAAAGCAGAGAGAGAGAGAGAGAGAGAGAGAGAGAGAGAGAGAGAGAGAGAGAGAGAGAGAGAGAGAGAGAGAGAGAGAGAGAGAGAGAGAGAGAGAGAGAGAGAGAGAGAGAGAGAGAGAGAGAGAGAGAGAGAGAGAGAGA
>NC_087164.1:8742422-8752422 GCF_035594125.1 Scylla paramamosain | reverse complement strand
TTGATTATCATGCTTTTTTTTTTTTTTTTTTTTTTTTTTTTTTTTTATGTAGGAAGGATACTGGCCAAGGGCAACAAAAATCTAATAAAAAAAAATGCCCACTGAAATGCCAGTCCTTAAAAGGGTCAAAGCAGTGGTCAAAAATTGGTGGATAAGTGTCTTGAAACCTCCCTCTTGAAGGAATTCAAGTCATAGGAAGGTGGAAATACAGAAGCAGGCAAGAAGTTCCAGAGTTTACCAGAGAAAGGGATGAATGATTGAGAATACTGGTTAACTCTTGCGTTAGAGAGGTGGACAGAATAGGAGTGAGAGAAAGAAGAAAGTCTTGTGCAGCGAGGCCGCGGAAGGAGGGGAGGCATGCAGTTAGCAAGATCAGAAGAGCAGTTAGCATGAAAATAGCGGTAGAAGACAGCTAGAGATGCAACATTGCGGCGGTGAGAGAGAGGCTGAAGACAGTCAGTTAGAGGAGAGGAGTTGATGAGACGAAAAGCTTTTGATTCCACCCTGTCTAGAACAGCAGTATGAGTGGAACCCCCCCCCAGACATGTGAAGCATACTCCATACATGGACGGATAAGGCCCTTGTACAGAGTTAGCAGCTGGGGGGGTGAGAAAAACTGGCGGAGACGTCTCAGAACACCTAACTTCATAGAAGCTGTTTTAGCTAGAGATGATATGTGAAGTTTCCAGTTCAGATTATAGGTAAAGGACAGACCGAGGATGTTCAGTGTAGAAGAGGGGGACAGTTGAGTGTCATTGAAGAAGAGGGGATAGTTGTCTGGAAGATTGTGTCGAGTTGATAGATGGAGGAATTGAGTTTTTGAGGCATTGAACAATACCGAGTTTGCTCTGCCCCAATCAGAAATTTTAGAAAGATCAGAAGTCAGGCGTTCTGTGGCTTCCCTGCGTGATATGTTTACCTCCTGAAGGGTTGGACGTCTATGAAAAGACGTGGAAAAGTGCAGGGTGGTATCATCAGCATAGGAGTGGATAGGACAAGAAGTTTGGTTTAGAAGATCATTAATGAATAATAAGAAGAGAGTGGGTGACAGGACAGAACCCTGAGGAACACCACTGTTAATAGATTTAGGAGAAGAACAGTGACCGTCTACCACAGCAGCAATAGAACGGTCAGAAAGGAAACTTGAGATGAAGTTACAGAGAGAAGGATAGAAACCGTAGGAGGGTAGTTTGGAAATCAAAGCTTTGTGCCAGACTCTATCAAAGGCTTTTGATATGTCCAAGGCAACAGCAAAAGTTTCACCAAAGTCTCTAAAAGAGGATGACCAAGACTCAGTAAGGAAAGCCAGAAGATCACCAGTAGAGCGGCCTTGACGGAACCCATACTGGCGATCAGATAGAAGGTTGTGAAGTGATAGATGTTTAAGAATCTTCCTGTTGAGGATAGATTCAAAAACTTTAGATAAGCAGGAAATTAAAGCAATAGGACGGTAGTTTGAGGGATTAGAGCGGTGAAACTTTTTAGGAACAGGTTGAATGTAGGCAAACTTCCAGCAAGAAGGAAAGGTAGATGTTGACAGACAGAGCTGAAAGAGTTTGACTAGGCAAGGTGCAAGCACGGAGGCACAGTTTCGGAGAACAATAGGAGGGACCCCATCAGGTCCATAAGCCTTCTGAGGGTTTAGGCCAGCGAGGGCATGGAAAACATCATTACGAAGAATTTTAATACGAGGCATGAAGTAGTCAGAGGGTGGAGGAGAGGGAGGAACAAGCCCAGAATCGTCCAAGGTAGCGTTTTTAGCAAAGGTTTGAGCAAAGAGTTCAGCTTTAGAAATAGATGTGATAGCAGTGGTGCCATCTGGTTGAAGTAGAGGAGGGAAAGAAGAAGAAGCAAAGTTATTGGAGATATTTTTGGCTAGATGCCAGAAATCACGAGGGGAGTTAGATCTTGAAAGTTTTTGACATTTTCTGTTAATGAAGGAGTTTTTGGCTAGTTGGAGAACAGACTTGGCATGGTTCCGGGCAGAAATATAAAGTGCATGAGATTCTGGTGAAGGAAGGCTTAAGTACCTTTTGTGGGCCACCTCTCTATCATGTATAGCACGAGAACAAGCTGTGTTAAACCAAGGTTTAGAAGGTTTAGGACGAGAAAAAGAGTGAGGAATGTACGCCTCCATGCCAGACACTATCACCTCTGTTATGCGCTCAGCACACAAAGACGGGTCTCTGACACGGAAGCAGTAGTCATTCCAAGGAAAATCAGCAAAATACCGCCTCAGGTCCCCCCAACTAGCAGAGGCAAAACGCCAGAGGCACCTTCGCTTAGGGGGATCCTGAGGAGGGATTGGAGTGATAGGACAAGATAAAGATATGAGATTGTGATCGGAGGAGCCCAACGGAGAAGAAAGGGTGACAGCATAAGCAGAAGGATTAGAGGTCAGGAAAAGGTCAAGGATGTTGGGCGTATCTCCAAGACGGTCAGGAATACGAGTAGGGTGTTGCACCAATTGCTCTAGGTCATGGAGGATAGCAAAGTTGTAGGCTAGTTCACCAGGATGGTCAGTGAAGGGAGAGGAAAGCCAAAGCTGGTGGTGAACATTGAAGTCTCCAAGAATGGAGATCTCTGCAAAAGGGAAGAGGGTCAGAATGTGCTCCACTTTGGAAGTTAAGTAGTCAAAGAATTTTATCAAGAATGCTAGTAGCATTCTTGATAAAATTTAATTCCCAGCTGATACATGTACATGAAACAGTTGCCTTTGGCATTCGGATGTAAATGAGCTTTCTTTTAAAATGACAGGAATCATAATACACTGGAAACGAATAAAGAAAGAAAGAAGAAAAGAAAAGAAGGAAGAGATTTTCTATGAGTTTAAGTGTTCTAAAATAACTTTCGCTGAATTCGTTTCGTACTCCCTATGAGTGAGTTCCCTATGAAGAAAATCTAATATTGGCTTTATAATAAATCAGTAACAACAAACAAATCACAAAGGACTGTCAAAGGATATAGAGGTAAAGGACACAAGGGAGCACCGTCACGTAGGCGCTGTCTGTGGCGTCAAGTTCATCACATCCATGGAGTTTTTTTTTTGTAATATGGGTAAAATGAAAAAGGAAGGAAAAATGTGCAGACATGGATGAGTGTCGAGTCCACATTACTTGACCACGTGCTGGATGAAATATTACTTATAAATGGAAATGATTCATTAAGGACTCCGAGGTGATTCATGTCATCCTGTGGCACAAATAAGTGTAATACTGTGTCGGTCATTCTTTGGTGATAAAGAAAAAAAAAAAAAATAAAAAAAAAATAAAAAAATAAAAATAAATAAATAAATAAATAAATAAATAAATAAATAAATAAATAAATAAATATATATATATATATATATATATATATATATATATATATATATATATATATATATATATATATATATATATATATATATATATATATATATATATATATATATATATATATATATATATTTCGTTCCCAAGACGTCAAATAAGTTTATGAAACAATGATGGTTTTGCCATCTCACGGCGGCACAGAGAATTAGTGTCTAAATGACTGCTGACAAATGAAGCAGGGAAAATTACGTACTAGGGAAGAAGTGTTCAATAAAGTTAATCGAAGAAAAGTGAATTCATAGTGAAGACCGGTGCAGAGTTGAAGACACTGCGAGACAAGAATGAAGTGAATCGAATTATAATATCGTTTCACTAATCAATTCTAGGTGAGGGATGGAGGGAAGAGGAAGTGTCGTGTCACCTTCACCTCCGATGACAAAGGTGAAAGATTAACTTGGACTGATTTGGTAATTTCACACTCACTGGGTTTATCTAATTTGTCTCCTTGATGATGTGTGCTTCATGAGCTCGCGTCGCGTCCTGTGCTCATTGATGGTTTGGAAATTTATCTCATTATTTTGATCCTTGGTTATTACGTAGGATCTTATATGTAGAACTTTTATGCTTTCCATATTGTTAAATAAGACAATAGATTACTAGTACTTTCAAAGTACTGGATGCCAAAGTTCATATCGAAAGTCTTGAATAATAAAGACAACAAACCGCTGGAGTGTCACTCTTTCATAATAATGATTCCCCTTCCCTTACTGATGAATCTGCACACTTCAAAATTACTCTCTACTTCCAGAACTTGAACAAAGTAGTACATAGGGCATTGAGGAGCGTGACATGTCAAACTCACTGAAACGGAGGTGTTTAAAGCAATTGACAGTAGCCCCGTTTCTGTTCACGCAGACTTAAGTCTGATCTCTACATTTTCTGAATAAGGCAGGGCAAACTTTGTGTTGTTTAGTGCCTCATGAAGTCAGTTCATTTTTCACTCGACACAGCTTTCAGACAACTGTCCCCTCATCTTGAATTTCTTTAAGATCTACACTCTTCCACGCTGAATATACTCGGGCTTTACTTGTCTAAAAAAAATTCCACTAGAACTTTACATCTCATCTCTTCTTAAAACAGCTTTCATTAAGTTAGTTACTCTGTATCCTTTCCCCTCACTCCACATAACGTCATTCAGGGAATTTAGAGCAGATCTATTCATATAGCTCTTCCAAACATTATGGAGTTTTTAAAAGCTTTTCTTCACCTGTTTGTTTTGGAAGCAGCTAATTAATGTGGCTTTTTTCACTCATTTTATGTTCTCTTAGCCACTCTCCTGGTAAGAAATCAACTATTCAATAGGTGCACGTTGATCTGAGATATTTTATAAAGTAATGATTAGTTTAAAGTCAAGTAACAGAAAAAAAAAAATGTATTTACTTGAGATAACTCACACACTGCAATGCCACATACACACTAATACTTAGCAAAAGCAACAACAACAAGAACAACAGCAAAGATAACGAGAACACAAACGACTCAACAAGCGCCTTACACAGACACACAAACACACAGGTGAATCCTTGTCTCCATTCATCGTGTATAAACCACTTTAAGTTTTCCTCGTCCAAGTTCAGCAGTACAAACCCAGACTTGGTAAATGGTTGTTTTATTAGTTCATATGCAGCTAAGTCAAGGATAGCAGTAGTTGCATCGTTTGTTTGTTGAGATACCAATGCAAAGACTTGTGAATGAGTTGTTAAAGGATAACGATTTCAATAGCGAAACAGCTTTGCCAATGGGTGACACTTGTTTCCAAACTAATACTGCTCTTTCCTTCCTCGGCCAGACTAAACTCGCAAACTCTGTTCCGAAGTTGTGGTAGTGAGAGCTGTTCATTATCAGTTTCAAAGTTTCTCTATTGCACCTAAAAATAAATAAATAAATAGATCAATAAAACATAAAAAAAAGTGGAGATCTCAAACCACGAGTGCAAAAAGTAAGTGCCTCGCTGCTTGATCTTGAAAAGCGATAACAATATTCAACTAATCTAAGTGCTGTAGTCTGTACCAAAAAAAAAAAAAAAAGTATCAAAAAAAAAAAAAAAACACACTTGGGCACGGAAAACAAAGGAAATTACATTAAGAAGAGTCACAACGACACACACACACACACACACACACACACACACACACACACGACGAGAAAGACAGTGAGAGAGGATTAAGAAGGGGGCTCGTAAAGTTTGAGAATGAAAACTTATCAGTTGCTAAAAATGGAAAAGGAATGTACTCGTATTTCGCAAACAGTTCAGAACTCTCTCTCTCTCTCTCTCTCTCTCTCTCTCTCTCTCTCTCTCTCTCTCTCTCTCTCTCTCTCTCTCTCTCTCTCTCTCTCTCTTATGGAAGATTTAATGGATAGTTATCGATTAAATATGTCTTTAAAATTTTTTTTTTTAATATTCAATATGGCTTTATTTCCCTATAATTTGATTTTGCATTCTAAAAAAAAAAAAAAAACGATTGTATCAGTCTCAACAATTATTATTATCATTATATATATGTATATTCACTATTTCATATATCCATCCCACATGCGTGTGTTCATACATTCATCCCACGTGTGCCCATGGACAGCCAATCTATTCTGTTTTTAACCTTCCTCCTCCTTCTCTACCTCTCAAGGGAATTTCACATCCACTTCCAGTCCTTACGGAAAACACCTGCGTTCGTTCTGATATTCCTTCCTGGTCACTGTAACGAAATCTTCTATTGGTCCTTCGCCTCATTTCATGGCATCTCATTGGTAATTTTTCTCCCCCAAAACATGATCCACTTAGCTTGGATAAATACAGCCTGGATGGTAGCGAGCTCTCTCAGTTGCTTAGTCCCAGTCAATCAATCACCCAGTCACAAGCAGTAAGTCTTGGTCTCTCACTCAGTTCCGCTCAGTCACAGTCAAACTTGAGAGATGCTCCTCAGTCATCACTTCATATCACTTCAGAGAGAGAAAACAATCAATCATCACGTTACAATCTCGTCTCGTATCAAGTGTGTACATTCCACCTATTATTAAATCAAGAAGAACTGTCATCATACATGTCTTTTACTCACACACACCAATTATATCTTTTACTCACACACACCAATTATATCAACTTATACCCACGACCTCCAGGCTACCAGAAATACCAAGCTCACTAAAGGTCCTCCACGCTACCAACACACCAAGCTCCTCATCTGATCCAGCAGTGGCAAGCATCATCAACTTGGCAAGTACTTCATCTAAACTCAAAACAGTAAAAAAAAGTGGAGAGGCAATCAGTCAAACAAGGAAACAAGTGGGTGGTTAGAAGCAGACCAATAAATTCGATACAAGTAGTGGCAGCGGTGAGATCGAGAAAGATTTCATTTTATACACTGACGCTTCTGGGTTTGGAATCTGTGGTGTTCTCATGCAAAAAGATTCACTTGGTAAACATTGCATATAAGCGTATGCTAGCAGACCTCTGAACAAGGTAGAGTAAAATTATGACGTCACAAAGCGTGAAAATCTCGCCGTGATCTGGGCGTTACGTCATTTCCATAAACTCATTTTAGGCTATAAGATTCATGTCCACACTGATCATTATGCTCTCAAAGAGACCTTCAAAGACAACAACTTCACATGTCAATTTGCTCGTTGGAATCTCACGATTCAAGAATTTAATCATACATTTTCATATATTCCTGGTAAGACAAACTCAGTGGCAGACGCACTATCACGCAATGTTGCCGCTATCTCTCCCATCATAGACGATCTTGCCATGCCAACTATGGATGAGATAAGGGAACATCAGCATTCAGTCGCCACCTGTTCTAGTGTTGCTTATTACCTCGAATCTGGTGATGAGACAAATTTTCCTAGGTTACAAGTGAGTGCTAATAAGTTTTTCATGCAAGATGGTCTCTTGTATAAGTCGAGTGATGTCTCTACCGACGATTCTAGTGAGCGTTTATCTCAGCTCGTGATACCTCAGTCGCTAGTTAGTACCATATACCATACTTCACCACGTTCACTATTCATCCCACATAGGACATCCAGGCAAAACGATCATATTTCTGGCCGACTATGAGGAAAGATATCTTTCAACACTGCGCTTTGTCCTCAGTGTGCTTCACACCCTCCTTCACTGGCTCACGACAGTCCATCGCTTCCGTAACCCCATCGCTTCCTCTCCTTGGGATTCAGTCTCTGTTGATCTGCTCAAACTTCCACTTGCAGAGAACGGTTATCAGAATCTTCTAGTATGTGTGGATAGTTTCAGTCGTTTCACCATTCTTGTTGCTCTCAAGGAGAAAACTGCTATTTCTGTTGGTCGCGTGATCACTGACAACATAATTCGTCCTTATAACTCTCCTCGTGTCTTCTTATCTGACTATGGGTCTGAATTCAGTAACTCTGTCTTACAGGAGATTTGTAAAGAATTTGATGTCAAGAAATGTAACATCGTTCCTAACTCACCCAGTTCAAATGGCAAAGTAGAGTAATTAGAGTAGAGTAGAGTAGAGTTGTAATAAACGTATCCTTGACATTCTGCGTTACATAACAGAAGCAAAGCACTCATGGGACAAATGGCTTCCTTAGATAGCATGCTCTATCAACTCAGCAATCCACTCCACCATCAACGAGTCTCCACATTTTGTGCTGTTTGGTACCAATAAACATCTTCCATATGAATTTCTCCACAGCGCGCCGCGTCCTGTCTACAACATGGATGACTACGTCATATGTCGTCTCAGCGATTTTCAGTTCACTCATGAGCTCATTCACGATCGCCTCACTGCATCGCATTCTGAGATGCTGCGAAAACATTGTTATTATTATATCTAAATGCGAGGGCGCATTTTTCGTGGGGGAAGGTATCTGTATCACTCAACAATTATTATTATTATATATATGTATATTCACCATTTCATATATCCATCCCACATGCGTGTGTTCATATATTCATCCCAGTCAATCACCCAGTCACAAGCAGTTAGTCTTGGTCTCTCAATCAGTTCCGCTCAGTTACAGTCAGACTTGAGAGATGCTGCTCAGTCATCATTTCATATCATTTCAGAGAGAGAGAACAATCAATCGTCACGTTGCGATCTCGTCCCGTATCAAGTGTGTACATTCCACCTATTATGAAATCAAGAAGAACTCTCATCATACGTGTCTTTTACTCGCACACACCAACTATATCAACTTATATCCCACAACCTCCAAGCTACCAGAAATAGCAACCTCATTACCGGTCCTCCACGCTACCAACACACCAAGCTCCTCATCTGATCCAGCAGTGGCAAGCATCATCAATTGGGCAAGTACTTCATCTAAACTCAAAACAGTAAAAAAAAGTGGAGAGGCAATCAATCAAACAAGGAAACAAGTGGGTGGTTAGAAGCAGATCAATAAATTCGATACACGAAGATGGAATTGTATCTGCGGCATATTACCACAACATATCATTACTTTTTTTCGTCTTATCTTCTATTTTTTTCTTCTGTTATACCCCTCCTCGATAACAGTGGTTATTATCTATACTGGTGAGTCATTGTGCGCATTTCATGAGATCAGGTAAAATAATATGAAATAAATAAATGAATATATATATATATATATATATATATATATATATATATATATATATATATATATATATATATATATATATATGTATATATATAAATAAATAAATAAATAAATAAATAAGAAAAAATAATAATAATAATAATTAAGACTCAGAGCTGGAATCGTAACTGCCAGCTGTAAGTAACTTTCCTGGAAAGAACATAAAATACGTATGTACACGCTGTGTGTATGTGTGTGTTATCCAAGACTGGCCAGGCATTGTCGAATAAAGGTACGTTTTGCTTGGTGTGATTATTGCTCAACGATGATCGTCCAACAATTGTTTAGAGCACTAATTCTTTGTTTTTGAATGGGACTGTTTTGCTTCAAGCGACTGCCGCTAGAGTCGCTACCTCTATCATCATGCTGTGATAATAGTTGAACAGCTAGAGTCGCTACCTCTATCATCATGCTGTGATAATAGTTGAACAATCATCGTAGATCGATAATCGTGGTAATCACACCGAGCAAAACGGACCTTAATATTCAGTGTCTTCCTTAAACTTTTCTACTTGCGTCTCAGAATCTGTTCGGTACGATTATCGATCAACGATGGTCGTCTCAACGATGGTCGTCCAGCGATTGTCTAGAGAACTAATTCTTTGCTTCTGAATGGGGCTTGTTTGCTTCGAGCGACTGCCGCTAAAGTAACTACGGTCATCGTTGGCTCCGAATAGTCACACGGCTGTGGTGGTGAATATAATCGCAGTCGCAAAGGACATTTGACTTGGAAGAAGTATCTGCGTCATCATGACTCCCATGTTTTCCGATGAACAGGATGAGATCCTTGATGAGGAAGTTGTGAAACATCCCGCGTTGTCTTTGATCAATTCAACCAGGAGGTCGAACTGTTAAACAAAAAGGCGAAAAATATACGGCAAACTTGTGATCTTCACGTAGTTGGTTTACAATCAATTTCTGAAATAATCTCTCTTCATTCTTCACTTAAAACATCAACTGTATTTTAGCTCTTTTCAAATCCAGTACATTTGGAAAAGAACTTCCTCTTACATCTCTTCCTCTAGAAA
>NC_087164.1:8727422-8737422 GCF_035594125.1 Scylla paramamosain | reverse complement strand
AGTCAGTTAGAGGAGAGGAGTTGATGAGACGAAAAGCTTTTGATTCCACCCTGTCTAGAACAGCAGTATGAGTGGAACCCCCCCAGACATGTGAAGCATACTCCATACATGGACGGATAAGGCCCTTGTACAGAGTTAGCAGCTGGGGGGGTGAGAAAAACTGGCGGAGACGTCTCAGAACACCTAACTTCATAGAAGCTGTTTTAGCTAGAGATGATATGTGAAGTTTCCAGTTCAGATTATAGGTAAAGGACAGACCGAGGATGTTCAGTGTAGAAGAGGGGGACAGTTGAGTGTCATTGAAGAAGAGGGGATAGTTGTCTGGAAGATTGTGTCGAGTTGATAGATGGAGGAATTGAGTTTTTGAGGCATTGAACAATACCGAGTTTGCTCTGCCCCAATCAGAAATTTTAGAAAGATCAGAAGTCAGGCGTTCTGTGGCTTCCCTGCGTGATATGTTTACCTCCTGAAGGGTTGGACGTCTATGAAAAGACGTGGAAAAGTGCAGGGTGGTATCATCAGCATAGGAGTGGATAGGACAAGAAGTTTGGTTTAGAAGATCATTAATGAATAATAAGAAGAGAGTGGGTGACAGGACAGAACCCTGAGGAACACCACTGTTAATAGATTTAGGAGAAGAACAGTGACCGTCTACCACAGCAGCAATAGAACGGTCAGAAAGGAAACTTGAGATGAAGTTACAGAGAGAAGGATAGAAACCGTAGGAGGGTAGTTTGGAAATCAAAGCTTTGTGCCAGACTCTATCAAAGGCTTTTGATATGTCCAAGGCAACAGCAAAAGTTTCACCAAAGTCTCTAAAAGAGGATGACCAAGACTCAGTAAGGAAAGCCAGAAGATCACCAGTAGAGCGGCCTTGACGGAACCCATACTGGCGATCAGATAGAAGGTTGTGAAGTGATAGATGTTTAAGAATCTTCCTGTTGAGGATAGATTCAAAAACTTTAGATAAGCAGGAAATTAAAGCAATAGGACGGTAGTTTGAGGGATTAGAGCGGTGAAACTTTTTAGGAACAGGTTGAATGTAGGCAAACTTCCAGCAAGAAGGAAAGGTAGATGTTGACAGACAGAGCTGAAAGAGTTTGACTAGGCAAGGTGCAAGCACGGAGGCACAGTTTCGGAGAACAATAGGAGGGACCCCATCAGGTCCATAAGCCTTCTGAGGGTTTAGGCCAGCGAGGGCATGGAAAACATCATTACGAAGAATTTTAATACGAGGCATGAAGTAGTCAGAGGGTGGAGGAGAGGGAGGAACAAGCCCAGAATCGTCCAAGGTAGAGTTTTTAGCAAAAGTTTGAGCAAAGAGTTCAGCTTTAGAAATAGATGTGATAGCAGTGGTGCCATCTGGTTGAAGTAGAGGAGGGAAAGAAGAAGAAGCAAAGTTATTGGAGATATTTTTGGCTAGATGCCAGAAATCACGAGGGGAGTTAGATCTTGAAAGTTTTTGACATTTTCTGTTAATGAAGGAGTTTTTGGCTAGTTGGAGAACAGACTTGGCATGGTTCCGGGCAGAAATATAAAGTGCATGAGATTCTGGTGAAGGAAGGCTTAAGTACCTTTTGTGGGCCACCTCTCTATCATGTATAGCACGAGAACAAGCTGTGTTAAACCAAGGTTTAGAAGGTTTAGGACGAGAAAAAGAGTGAGGAATGTACGCCTCCATGCCAGACACTATCACCTCTGTTATGCGCTCAGCACACAAAGACGGGTCTCTGACACGGAAGCAGTAGTCATTCCAAGGAAAATCAGCAAAATACCGCCTCAGGTCCCCCCAACTAGCAGAGGCAAAACGCCAGAGGCACCTTCGCTTAGGGGGATCCTGAGGAGGGATTGGAGTGATAGGACAAGATAAAGATATGAGATTGTGATCGGAGGAGCCCAACGGAGAAGAAAGGGTGACAGCATAAGCAGAAGGATTAGAGGTCAGGAAAAGGTCAAGGATGTTGGGCGTATCTCCAAGACGGTCAGGAATACGAGTAGGGTGTTGCACCAATTGCTCTAGGTCATGGAGGATAGCAAAGTTGTAGGCTAGTTCACCAGGATGGTCAGTGAAGGGAGAGGAAAGCCAAAGCTGGTGGTGAACATTGAAGTCTCCAAGAATGGAGATCTCTGCAAAAGGGAAGAGGGTCAGAATGTGCTCCACTTTGGAAGTTAAGTAGTCAAAGAATTTTATCAAGAATGCTAGTAGCATTCTTGATAAAATTTAATTCCCAGCTGATACATGTACATGAAACAGTTGCCTTTGGCATTCGGATGTAAATGAGCTTTCTTTTAAAATGACAGGAATCATAATACACTGGAAACGAATAAAGAAAGAAAGAAGAAAAGAAAAGAAGGAAGAGATTTTCTATGAGTTTAAGTGTTCTAAAATAACTTTCGCTGAATTCGTTTCGTACTCCCTATGAGTGAGTTCCCTATGAAGAAAATCTAATATTGGCTTTATAATAAATCAGTAACAACAAACAAATCACAAAGGACTGTCAAAGGATATAGAGGTAAAGGACACAAGGGAGCACCGTCACGTAGGCGCTGTCTGTGGCGTCAAGTTCATCACATCCATGGAGTTTTTTTTTGTAATATGGGTAAAATGAAAAAGGAAGGAAAAATGTGCAGACATGGATGAGTGTCGAGTCCACATTACTTGACCACGTGCTGGATGAAATATTACTTATAAATGGAAATGATTCATTAAGGACTCCGAGGTGATTCATGTCATCCTGTGGCACAAATAAGTGTAATACTGTGTCGGTCATTCTTTGGTGATAAAGAAAAAAAAAAAAAAATAAAAAAAAATAAAAAAATAAAAATAAATAAATAAATAAATAAATATATATATATATATATATATATATATATATATATATATATATATATATATATATATATATATATATATATATATATATATATATATATATATATATATATATATATATATATATATATATATATCTTTCGTTCCCAAGACGTCAAATAAGTTTATGAAACAATGATGGTTTTGCCATCTCACGGCGGCACAGAGAATTAGTGTCTAAATGACTGCTGACAAATGAAGCAGGGAAAATTACGTACTAGGGAAGAAGTGTTCAATAAAGTTAATCGAAGAAAAGTGAATTCATAGTGAAGACCGGTGCAGAGTTGAAGACACTGCGAGACAAGAATGAAGTGAATCGAATTATAATATCGTTTCACTAATCAATTCTAGGTGAGGGATGGAGGGAAGAGGAAGTGTCGTGTCACCTTCACCTCCGATGACAAAGGTGAAAGATTAACTTGGACTGATTTGGTAATTTCACACTCACTGGGTTTATCTAATTTGTCTCCTTGATGATGTGTGCTTCATGAGCTCGCGTCGCGTCCTGTGCTCATTGATGGTTTGGAAATTTATCTCATTATTTTGATCCTGGGTTATTACGTAGGATCTTATATGTAGAACTTTTATGCTTTCCATATTGTTAAATAAGACAATAGATTACTAGTACTTTCAAAGTACTGGATGCCAAAGTTCATATCGAAAGTCTTGAATAATAAAGACAACAAACCGCTGGAGTGTCACTCTTTCATAATAATGATTCCCCTTCCCTTACTGATGAATCTGCACACTTCAAAATTACTCTCTACTTCCAGAACTTGAACAAAGTAGTACATAGGGCATTGAGGAGCGTGACATGTCAAACTCACTGAAACGGAGGTGTTTAAAGTAATTGACAGTAGCCCCGTTTCTGTTCACGCAGACTTAAGTCTGATCTCTACATTTTCTGAATAAGGCAGGGCAAACTTTGTGTTGTTTAGTGCCTCATGAAGTCAGTTCATTTTTCACTCGACACAGCTTTCAGACAACTGTCCCCTCATCTTGAATTTCTTTAAGATCTACACTCTTCCACGCTGAATATACTCGGGCTTTACTTGTCTAAAAAAAATTCCACTAGAACTTTACATCTCATCTCTTCTTAAAACAGCTTTCATTAAGTTAGTTACTCTGTATCCTTTCCCCTCACTCCACATAACGTCATTCAGGGAATTTAGAGCAGATCTATTCATATAGCTCTTCCAAACATTATGGAGTTTTTAAAAGCTTTTCTTCACCTGTTTGTTTTGGAAGCAGCTAATTAATGTGGCTTTTTTCACTCATTTTATGTTCTCTTAGCCACTCTCCTGGTAAGAAATCAACTATTCAATAGGTGCACGTTGATCTGAGATATTTTATAAAGTAATGATTAGTTTAAAGTCAAGTAACAGAAAAAAAAAATGTATTTACTTGAGATAACTCACACACTGCAATGCCACATACACACTAATACTTAGCAAAAGCAACAACAACAAGAACAACAGCAAAGATAACGAGAACACAAACGACTCAACAAGCGCCTTACACAGACACACAAACACACAGGTGAATCCTTGTCTCCATTCATCGTGTATAAACCACTTTAAGTTTTCCTCGTCCAAGTTCAGCAGTACAAACCCAGACTTGGTAAATGGTTGTTTTATTAGTTCATATGCAGCTAAGTCAAGGATAGCAGTAGTTGCATCGTTTGTTTGTTGAGATACCAATGCAAAGACTTGTGAATGAGTTGTTAAAGGATAACGATTTCAATAGCGAAACAGCTTTGCCAATGGGTGACACTTGTTTCCAAACTAATACTGCTCTTTCCTTCCTCGGCCAGACTAAACTCGCAAACTCTGTTCCGAAGTTGTGGTAGTGAGAGCTGTTCATTATCAGTTTCAAAGTTTCTCTATTGCACCTAAAAATAAATAAATAAATAGATCAATAAAACATAAAAAAAAGTGGAGATCTCAAACCACGAGTGCAAAAAGTAAGTGCCTCGCTGCTTGATCTTGAAAAGCGATAACAATATTCAACTAATCTAAGTGCTGTAGTCTGTACCAAAAAAAAAAAAAAAAAGTATCAAAAAAAAAAAAAAAAACACACTTGGGCACGGAAAACAAAGGAAATTACATTAAGAAGAGTCACAACGACACACACACACACACACACACACACACACACACACACGACGAGAAAGACAGTGAGAGAGGATTAAGAAGGGGGCTCGTAAAGTTTGAGAATGAAAACTTATCAGTTGCTAAAAATGGAAAAGGAATGTACTCGTATTTCGCAAACAGTTCAGAACTCTCTCTCTCTCTCTCTCTCTCTCTCTCTCTCTCTCTCTCTCTCTCTCTCTCTCTCTCTCTCTCTCTCTCTCTCTCTCTCTCTTATGGAAGATTTAATGGATAGTTATCGATTAAATATGTCTTTAAAATTTTTTTTTTAAATATTCAATATGGCTTTATTTCCCTATAATTTGATTTTGCATTCTAAAAAAAAAAAAAAAAACGATTGTATCAGTCTCAACAATTATTATTATCATTATATATATGTATATTCACTATTTCATATATCCATCCCACATGCGTGTGTTCATACATTCA
Source organism: Scylla paramamosain (assembly GCF_035594125.1). Classification (NCBI taxonomy): domain Eukaryota; kingdom Metazoa; phylum Arthropoda; class Malacostraca; order Decapoda; family Portunidae; genus Scylla; species Scylla paramamosain. Next base: position 8,731,971 of record NC_087164.1, on the reverse strand, counting down.
TCCCACGTGTGCCCATGGACAGCCAATCTATTCTGTTTTTAACCTTCCTCCTCCTTCTCTACCTCTCAAGGGAATTTCACATCCACTTCCAGTCCTTACGGAAAACACCTGCGTTCGTTCTGATATTCCTTCCTGGTCACTGTAACGAAATCTTCTATTGGTCCTTCGCCTCATTTCATGGCATCTCATTGGTAATTTTTCTCCCCCAAAACATGATCCACTTAGCTTGGATAAATACAGCCTGGATGGTAGCGAGCTCTCTCAGTTGCTTAGTCCCAGTCAATCAATCACCCAGTCACAAGCAGTAAGTCTTGGTCTCTCACTCAGTTCCGCTCAGTCACAGTCAAACTTGAGAGATGCTCCTCAGTCATCACTTCATATCACTTCAGAGAGAGAAAACAATCAATCATCACGTTACAATCTCGTCTCGTATCAAGTGTGTACATTCCACCTATTATTAAATCAAGAAGAACTGTCATCATACATGTCTTTTACTCACACACACCAATTATATCTTTTACTCACACACACCAATTATATCAACTTATACCCACGACCTCCAGGCTACCAGAAATACCAAGCTCACTAAAGGTCCTCCACGCTACCAACACACCAAGCTCCTCATCTGATCCAGCAGTGGCAAGCATCATCAACTTGGCAAGTACTTCATCTAAACTCAAAACAGTAAAAAAAAGTGGAGAGGCAATCAGTCAAACAAGGAAACAAGTGGGTGGTTAGAAGCAGACCAATAAATTCGATACAAGTAGTGGCAGCGGTGAGATCGAGAAAGATTTCATTTTATACACTGACGCTTCTGGGTTTGGAATCTGTGGTGTTCTCATGCAAAAAGATTCACTTGGTAAACATTGCATATAAGCGTATGCTAGCAGACCTCTGAACAAGGTAGAGTAAAATTATGACGTCACAAAGCGTGAAAATCTCGCCGTGATCTGGGCGTTACGTCATTTCCATAAACTCATTTTAGGCTATAAGATTCATGTCCACACTGATCATTATGCTCTCAAAGAGACCTTCAAAGACAACAACTTCACATGTCAATTTGCTCGTTGGAATCTCACGATTCAAGAATTTAATCATACATTTTCATATATTCCTGGTAAGACAAACTCAGTGGCAGACGCACTATCACGCAATGTTGCCGCTATCTCTCCCATCATAGACGATCTTGCCATGCCAACTATGGATGAGATAAGGGAACATCAGCATTCAGTCGCCACCTGTTCTAGTGTTGCTTATTACCTCGAATCTGGTGATGAGACAAATTTTCCTAGGTTACAAGTGAGTGCTAATAAGTTTTTCATGCAAGATGGTCTCTTGTATAAGTCGAGTGATGTCTCTACCGACGATTCTAGTGAGCGTTTATCTCAGCTCGTGATACCTCAGTCGCTAGTTAGTACCATATACCATACTTCACCACGTTCACTATTCATCCCACATAGGACATCCAGGCAAAACGATCATATTTCTGGCCGACTATGAGGAAAGATATCTTTCAACACTGCGCTTTGTTCTCAGTGTGCTTCACACCCTCCTTCACTGGCTCACGACAGTCCATCGCTTCCGTAACCCCATCGCTTCCTCTCCTTGGGATTCAGTCTCTGTTGATCTGCTCAAACTTCCACTTGCAGAGAACGGTTATCAGAATCTTCTAGTATGTGTGGATAGTTTCAGTCGTTTCACCATTCTTGTTGCTCTCAAGGAGAAAACTGCTATTTCTGTTGGTCGCGTGATCACTGACAACATAATTCGTCCTTATAACTCTCCTCGTGTCTTCTTATCTGACTATGGGTCTGAATTCAGTAACTCTGTCTTACAGGAGATTTGTAAAGAATTTGATGTCAAGAAATGTAACATCGTTCCTAACTCACCCAGTTCAAATGGCAAAGTAGAGTAATTAGAGTAGAGTAGAGTAGAGTTGTAATAAACGTATCCTTGACATTCTGCGTTACATAACAGAAGCAAAGCACTCATGGGACAAATGGCTTCCTTAGATAGCATGCTCTATCAACTCAGCAATCCACTCCACCATCAACGAGTCTCCACATTTTGTGCTGTTTGGTACCAATAAACATCTTCCATATGAATTTCTCCACAGCGCGCCGCGTCCTGTCTACAACATGGATGACTACGTCATATGTCGTCTCAGCGATTTTCAGTTCACTCATGAGCTCATTCACGATCGCCTCACTGCATCGCATTCTGAGATGCTGCGAAAACATTGTTATTATTATATCTAAATGCGAGGGCGCATTTTTCGTGGGGGAAGGTATCTGTATCACTCAACAATTATTATTATTATATATATGTATATTCACCATTTCATATATCCATCCCACATGCGTGTGTTCATATATTCATCCCAGTCAATCACCCAGTCACAAGCAGTTAGTCTTGGTCTCTCAATCAGTTCCGCTCAGTTACAGTCAGACTTGAGAGATGCTGCTCAGTCATCATTTCATATCATTTCAGAGAGAGAGAACAATCAATCGTCACGTTGCGATCTCGTCCCGTATCAAGTGTGTACATTCCACCTATTATGAAATCAAGAAGAACTCTCATCATACGTGTCTTTTACTCGCACACACCAACTATATCAACTTATATCCCACAACCTCCAAGCTACCAGAAATAGCAACCTCATTACCGGTCCTCCACGCTACCAACACACCAAGCTCCTCATCTGATCCAGCAGTGGCAAGCATCATCAATTGGGCAAGTACTTCATCTAAACTCAAAACAGTAAAAAAAAGTGGAGAGGCAATCAATCAAACAAGGAAACAAGTGGGTGGTTAGAAGCAGATCAATAAATTCGATACACGAAGATGGAATTGTATCTGCGGCATATTACCACAACATATCATTACTTTTTTTCGTCTTATCTTCTATTTTTTTCTTCTGTTATACCCCTCCTCGATAACAGTGGTTATTATCTATACTGGTGAGTCATTGTGCGCATTTCATGAGATCAGGTAAAATAATATGAAATAAATAAATGAATATATATATATATATATATATATATATATATATATATATATATATATATATATATATATATATATATATATATATATATATATATATATATATATATATATGTATATATATAAATAAATAAATAAATAAATAAATAAGAAAAAATAATAATAATAATAATTAAGACTCAGAGCTGGAATCGTAACTGCCAGCTGTAAGTAACTTTCCTGGAAAGAACATAAAATACGTATGTACACGCTGTGTGTATGTGTGTGTTATCCAAGACTGGCCAGGCATTGTCGAATAAAGGTACGTTTTGCTTGGTGTGATTATTGCTCAACGATGATCGTCCAACAATTGTTTAGAGCACTAATTCTTTGTTTTTGAATGGGACTGTTTTGCTTCAAGCGACTGCCGCTAGAGTCGCTACCTCTATCATCATGCTGTGATAATAGTTGAACAGCTAGAGTCGCTACCTCTATCATCATGCTGTGATAATAGTTGAACAATCATCGTAGATCGATAATCGTGGTAATCACACCGAGCAAAACGGACCTTAATATTCAGTGTCTTCCTTAAACTTTTCTACTTGCGTCTCAGAATCTGTTCGGTACGATTATCGATCAACGATGGTCGTCTCAACGATGGTCGTCCAGCGATTGTCTAGAGAACTAATTCTTTGCTTCTGAATGGGGCTTGTTTGCTTCGAGCGACTGCCGCTAAAGTAACTACGGTCATCGTTGGCTCCGAATAGTCACACGGCTGTGGTGGTGAATATAATCGCAGTCGCAAAGGACATTTGACTTGGAAGAAGTATCTGCGTCATCATGACTCCCATGTTTTCCGATGAACAGGATGAGATCCTTGATGAGGAAGTTGTGAAACATCCCGCGTTGTCTTTGATCAATTCAACCAGGAGGTCGAACTGTTAAACAAAAAGGCGAAAAATATACGGCAAACTTGTGATCTTCACGTAGTTGGTTTACAATCAATTTCTGAAATAATCTCTCTTCATTCTTCACTTAAAACATCAACTGTATTTTAGCTCTTTTCAAATCCAGTACATTTGGAAAAGAACTTCCTCTTACATCTCTTCCTCTAGAAAATATTTAATAAACAAACACCTATTTTATCTATTTTTAGACAATTTGCTCAAAGCTATTTTCTCTCATGGGACGCTTCCGCCATGTGACTGGCTGTCTCACTGAAAATCGCATAGACACAGACGCTCGAAGCAAAATAGTACACCACCCTTTTATCGTGCAGCAATAGTCGTTGAACAATCATCGTAGAGCGATAAGCGTGATAATCGCACCGAGCAAAACAGCCACAATAAAGGTGATACGTGGCCATTTTATCCAAGGGCAGATGTGCCTCACCACAAACACAATGGTTGGCCACCCCAAAATGTTTGACAACACTTTATATGGTAGACAGTTAAAGGTATATCCTCTGCTCACAACACTCAACAAAAAAAAAAAAAAAAAAAAAAAAACATTTTGGGGCGTACCACCACCATGCTTGTGGTGAGGCACATGCTCGCGTCCCTCAT
>NC_087164.1:8682422-8722422 GCF_035594125.1 Scylla paramamosain | reverse complement strand
AGCATAGGAGTGGATAGGACAAGAAGTTTGGTTTAGAAGATCATTAATGAATAATAAGAAGAGAGTGGGTGACAGGACAGAACCCTGAGGAACACCACTGTTAATAGATTTAGGAGAAGAACAGTGACCGTCTACCACAGCAGCAATAGAACGGTCAGAAAGGAAACTTGAGATGAAGTTACAGAGAGAAGGATAGAAACCGTAGGAGGGTAGTTTGGAAATCAAAGCTTTGTGCCAGACTCTATCAAAGGCTTTTGATATGTCCAAGGCAACAGCAAAAGTTTCACCAAAGTCTCTAAAAGAGGATGACCAAGACTCAGTAAGGAAAGCCAGAAGATCACCAGTAGAGCGGCCTTGACGGAACCCATACTGGCGATCAGATAGAAGGTTGTGAAGTGATAGATGTTTAAGAATCTTCCTGTTGAGGATAGATTCAAAAACTTTAGATAAGCAGGAAATTAAAGCAATAGGACGGTAGTTTGAGGGATTAGAGCGGTGAAACTTTTTAGGAACAGGTTGTATGTAGGCAAACTTCCAGCAAGAAGGAAAGGTAGATGTTGACAGACAGAGCTGAAAGAGTTTGACTAGGCAAGGTGCAAGCACGGAGGCACAGTTTCGGAGAACAATAGGAGGGACCCCATCAGGTCCATAAGCCTTCTGAGGGTTTAGGCCAGCGAGGGCATGGAAAACATCATTACGAAGAATTTTAATACGAGGCATGAAGTAGTCAGAGGGTGGAGGAGAGGGAGGAACAAGCCCAGAATCGTCCAAGGTAGAGTTTTTAGCAAAGGTTTGAGCAAAGAGTTCAGCTTTAGAAATAGATGTGATAGCAGTGGTGCCATCTGGTTGAAGTAGAGGAGGGAAAGAAGAAGAAGCAAAGTTATAGGAGATATTTTTGGCTAGATGCCAGAAATCACGAGGGGAGTTAGATCTTGAAAGTTTTTGACATTTTCTGTTAATGAAGGAGTTTTTGGCTAGTTGGAGAACAGACTTGGCATGGTTCCGGGCAGAAATATAAAGTGCATGAGATTCTGGTGAAGGAAGGCTTAAGTACCTTTTGTGGGCCACCTCTCTATCATGTATAGCACGAGAACAAGCTGTGTTAAACCAAGGTTTAGAAGGTTTAGGACGAGAAAAAGAGTGAGGAATGTACGCCTCCATGCCAGACACTATCACCTCTGTTATGCGCTCAGCACACAAAGACGGGTCTCTGACACGGAAGCAGTAGTCATTCCAAGGAAAATCAGCAAAATACCGCCTCAGGTCCCCCCAACTAGCAGAGGCAAAACGCCAGAGGCACCTTCGCTTAGGGGGATCCTGAGGAGGGATTGGAGTGATAGGACAAGATAAAGATATGAGATTGTGATCGGAGGAGCCCAACGGAGAAGAAAGGGTGACAGCATAAGCAGAAGGATTAGAGGTCAGGAAAAGGTCAAGGATGTTGGGCGTATCTCCAAGACGGTCAGGAATACGAGTAGGGTGTTGCACCAATTGCTCTAGGTCATGGAGGATAGCAAAGTTGTAGGCTAGTTCACCAGGATGGTCAGTGAAGGGAGAGGAAAGCCAAAGCTGGTGGTGAACATTGAAGTCTCCAAGAATGGAGATCTCTGCAAAAGGGAAGAAGGTCAGAATGTGCTCCACTTTGGAAGTTAAGTAGTCAAAGAATTTTATCAAGAATGCTAGTAGCATTCTTGATAAAATTTAATTCCCAGCTGATACATGTACATGAAACAGTTGCCTTTGGCATTCGGATGTAAATGAGCTTTCTTTTAAAATGACAGGAATCATAATACACTGGAAACGAATAAAGAAAGAAAGAAGAAAAGAAAAGAAGGAAGAGATTTTCTATGAGTTTAAGTGTTCTAAAATAACTTTCGCTGAATTCGTTTCGTACTCCCTATGAGTGAGTTCCCTATGAAGAAAATCTAATATTGGCTTTATAATAAATCAGTAACAACAAACAAATCACAAAGGACTGTCAAAGGATATAGAGGTAAAGGACACAAGGGAGCACCGTCACGTAGGCGCTGTCTGTGGCGTCAAGTTCATCACATCCATGGAGTTTTTTTTTGTAATATGGGTAAAATGAAAAAGGAAGGAAAAATGTGCAGACATGGATGAGTGTCGAGTCCACATTACTTGACCACGTGCTGGATGAAATATTACTTATAAATGGAAATGATTCATTAAGGACTCCGAGGTGATTCATGTCATCCTGTGGCACAAATAAGTGTAATACTGTGTCGGTCATTCTTTGGTGATAAAGAAAAAAAAAAAAAAAAAAATAAAAAAAAAAAATAAAATAAATAAATAAATAAATAAATAAATAAATAAATAAATAAATAAATATATATATATATATATATATATATATATATATATATATATATATATATATATATATATATATATATATATATATATATATATATATATATATATATATATATATCTTTCGTTCCCAAGACGTCAAATAAGTTTATGAAACAATGATGGTTTTGCCATCTCACGGCGGCACAGAGAATTAGTGTCTAAATGACTGCTGACAAATGAAGCAGGGAAAATTACGTACTAGGGAAGAAGTGTTCAATAAAGTTAATCGAAGAAAAGTGAATTCATAGTGAAGACCGGTGCAGAGTTGAAGACACTGCGAGACAAGAATGAAGTGAATCGAATTATAATATCGTTTCACTAATCAATTCTAGGTGAGGGATGGAGGGAAGAGGAAGTGTCGTGTCACCTTCACCTCCGATGACAAAGGTGAAAGATTAACTTGGACTGATTTGGTAATTTCACACTCACTGGGTTTATCTAATTTGTCTCCTTGATGATGTGTGCTTCATGAGCTCGCGTCGCGTCCTGTGCTCATTGATGGTTTGGAAATTTATCTCATTATTTTGATCCTTGGTTATTACGTAGGATCTTATATGTAGAACTTTTATGCTTTCCATATTGTTAAATAAGACAATAGATTACTAGTACTTTCAAAGTACTGGATGCCAAAGTTCATATCGAAAGTCTTGAATAATAAAGACAACAAACCGCTGGAGTGTCACTCTTTCATAATAATGATTCCCCTTCCCTTACTGATGAATCTGCACACTTCAAAATTACTCTCTACTTCCAGAACTTGAACAAAGTAGTACATAGGGCATTGAGGAGCGTGACATGTCAAACTCACTGAAACGGAGGTGTTTAAAGCAATTGACAGTAGCCCCGTTTCTGTTCACGCAGACTTAAGTCTGATCTCTACATTTTCTGAATAAGGCAGGGCAAACTTTGTGTTGTTTAGTGCCTCATGAAGTCAGTTCATTTTTCACTCGACACAGCTTTCAGACAACTGTCCCCTCATCTTGAATTTCTTTAAGATCTACACTCTTCCACGCTGAATATACTCGGGCTTTACTTGTCTAAAAAAAATTCCACTAGAACTTTACATCTCATCTCTTCTTAAAACAGCTTTCATTAAGTTAGTTACTCTGTATCCTTTCCCCTCACTCCACATAACGTCATTCAGGGAATTTAGAGCAGATCTATTCATATAGCTCTTCCAAACATTATGGAGTTTTTAAAAGCTTTTCTTCACCTGTTTGTTTTGGAAGCAGCTAATTAATGTGGCTTTTTTCACTCATTTTATGTTCTCTTAGCCACTCTCCTGGTAAGAAATCAACTATTCAATAGGTGCACGTTGATCTGAGATATTTTATAAAGTAATGATTAGTTTAAAGTCAAGTAACAGAAAAAAAAAATGTATTTACTTGAGATAACTCACACACTGCAATGCCACATACACACTAATACTTAGCAAAAGCAACAACAACAAGAACAACAGCAAAGATAACGAGAACACAAACGACTCAACAAGCGCCTTACACAGACACACAAACACACAGGTGAATCCTTGTCTCCATTCATCGTGTATAAACCACTTTAAGTTTTCCTCGTCCAAGTTCAGCAGTACAAACCCAGACTTGGTAAATGGTTGTTTTATTAGTTCATATGCAGCTAAGTCAAGGATAGCAGTAGTTGCATCGTTTGTTTGTTGAGATACCAATGCAAAGACTTGTGAATGAGTTGTTAAAGGATAACGATTTCAATAGCGAAACAGCTTTGCCAATGGGTGACACTTGTTTCCAAACTAATACTGCTCTTTCCTTCCTCGGCCAGACTAAACTCGCAAACTCTGTTCCGAAGTTGTGGTAGTGAGAGCTGTTCATTATCAGTTTCAAAGTTTCTCTATTGCACCTAAAAATAAATAAATAAATAGATCAATAAAACATAAAAAAAAGTGGAGATCTCAAACCACGAGTGCAAAAAGTAAGTGCCTCGCTGCTTGATCTTGAAAAGCGATAACAATATTCAACTAATCTAAGTGCTGTAGTCTGTACCAAAAAAAAAAAAAAAAGTATCAAAAAAAAAAAAAAAACACACTTGGGCACGGAAAACAAAGGAAATTACATTAAGAAGAGTCACAACGACACACACACACACACACACACACACACACACACACGACGAGAAAGACAGTGAGAGAGGATTAAGAAGGGGGCTCGTAAAGTTTGAGAATGAAAACTTATCAGTTGCTAAAAATGGAAAAGGAATGTACTCGTATTTCGCAAACAGTTCAGAACTCTCTCTCTCTCTCTCTCTCTCTCTCTCTCTCTCTCTCTCTCTCTCTCTCTCTCTCTCTCTTATGGAAGATTTAATGGATAGTTATCGATTAAATATGTCTTTAAAATTTTTTTTTTAAATATTCAATATGGCTTTATTTCCCTATAATTTGATTTTGCATTCTAAAAAAAAAAAAAAAAACGATTGTATCAGTCTCAACAATTATTATTATCATTATATATATGTATATTCACTATTTCATATATCCATCCCACATGCGTGTGTTCATACATTCATCCCACGTGTGCCCATGGACAGCCAATCTATTCTGTTTTTAACCTTCCTCCTCCTTCTCTACCTCTCAAGGGAATTTCACATCCACTTCCAGTCCTTACGGAAAACACCTGCGTTCGTTCTGATATTCCTTCCTGGTCACTGTAACGAAATCTTCTATTGGTCCTTCGCCTCATTTCATGGCATCTCATTGGTAATTTTTCTCCCCCAAAACATGATCCACTTAGCTTGGATAAATACAGCCTGGATGGTAGCGAGCTCTCTCAGTTGCTTAGTCCCAGTCAATCAATCACCCAGTCACAAGCAGTAAGTCTTGGTCTCTCACTCAGTTCCGCTCAGTCACAGTCAAACTTGAGAGATGCTCCTCAGTCATCACTTCATATCACTTCAGAGAGAGAAAACAATCAATCATCACGTTACAATCTCGTCTCGTATCAAGTGTGTACATTCCACCTATTATTAAATCAAGAAGAACTGTCATCATACATGTCTTTTACTCACACACACCAATTATATCTTTTACTCACACACACCAATTATATCAACTTATACCCACGACCTCCAGGCTACCAGAAATACCAAGCTCACTAAAGGTCCTCCACGCTACCAACACACCAAGCTCCTCATCTGATCCAGCAGTGGCAAGCATCATCAACTTGGCAAGTACTTCATCTAAACTCAAAACAGTAAAAAAAAGTGGAGAGGCAATCAGTCAAACAAGGAAACAAGTGGGTGGTTAGAAGCAGACCAATAAATTCGATACAAGTAGTGGCAGCGGTGAGATCGAGAAAGATTTCATTTTATACACTGACGCTTCTGGGTTTGGAATCTGTGGTGTTCTCATGCAAAAAGATTCACTTGGTAAACATTGCATATAAGCGTATGCTAGCAGACCTCTGAACAAGGTAGAGTAAAATTATGACGTCACAAAGCGTGAAAATCTCGCCGTGATCTGGGCGTTACGTCATTTCCATAAACTCATTTTAGGCTATAAGATTCATGTCCACACTGATCATTATGCTCTCAAAGAGACCTTCAAAGACAACAACTTCACATGTCAATTTGCTCGTTGGAATCTCACGATTCAAGAATTTAATCATACATTTTCATATATTCCTGGTAAGACAAACTCAGTGGCAGACGCACTATCACGCAATGTTGCCGCTATCTCTCCCATCATAGACGATCTTGCCATGCCAACTATGGATGAGATAAGGGAACATCAGCATTCAGTCGCCACCTGTTCTAGTGTTGCTTATTACCTCGAATCTGGTGATGAGACAAATTTTCCTAGGTTACAAGTGAGTGCTAATAAGTTTTTCATGCAAGATGGTCTCTTGTATAAGTCGAGTGATGTCTCTACCGACGATTCTAGTGAGCGTTTATCTCAGCTCGTGATACCTCAGTCGCTAGTTAGTACCATATACCATACTTCACCACGTTCACTATTCATCCCACATAGGACATCCAGGCAAAACGATCATATTTCTGGCCGACTATGAGGAAAGATATCTTTCAACACTGCGCTTTGTCCTCAGTGTGCTTCACACCCTCCTTCACTGGCTCACGACAGTCCATCGCTTCCGTAACCCCATCGCTTCCTCTCCTTGGGATTCAGTCTCTGTTGATCTGCTCAAACTTCCACTTGCAGAGAATGGTTATCAGAATCTTCTAGTATGTGTGGATAGTTTCAGTCGTTTCACCATTCTTGTTGCTCTCAAGAAGAAAACTGCTATTTCTGTTGGTCGCGTGATCACTGACAACATAATTCGTCCTTATAACTCTCCTCGTGTCTTCTTATCTGACTATGGGTCTGAATTCAGTAACTCTGTCTTACAGGAGATTTGTAAAGAATTTGATGTCAAGAAATGTAACATCGTTCCTAACTCACCCAGTTCAAATGGCAAAGTAGAGTAATTAGAGTAGAGTAGAGTAGAGTTGTAATAAACGTATCCTTGACATTCTGCGTTACATAACAGAAGCAAAGCACTCATGGGACAAATGGCTTCCTTAGATAGCATGCTCTATCAACTCAGCAATCCACTCCACCATCAACGAGTCTCCACATTTTGTGCTGTTTGGTACCAATAAACATCTTCCATATGAATTTCTCCACAGCGCGCCGCGTCCTGTCTACAACATGGATGACTACGTCATATGTCGTCTCAGCGATTTTCAGTTCACTCATGAGCTCATTCACGATCGCCTCACTGCATCGCATTCTGAGATGCTGCGAAAACATTGTTATTATTATATCTAAATGCGAGGGCGCATTTTTCGTGGGGGAAGGTATCTGTATCACTCAACAATTATTATTATTATATATATGTATATTCACCATTTCATATATCCATCCCACATGCGTGTGTTCATATATTCATCCCAGTCAATCACCCAGTCACAAGCAGTTAGTCTTGGTCTCTCAATCAGTTCCGCTCAGTTACAGTCAGACTTGAGAGATGCTGCTCAGTCATCATTTCATATCATTTCAGAGAGAGAGAACAATCAATCGTCACGTTGCGATCTCGTCCCGTATCAAGTGTGTACATTCCACCTATTATGAAATCAAGAAGAACTCTCATCATACGTGTCTTTTACTCGCACACACCAACTATATCAACTTATATCCCACAACCTCCAAGCTACCAGAAATAGCAACCTCATTACCGGTCCTCCACGCTACCAACACACCAAGCTCCTCATCTGATCCAGCAGTGGCAAGCATCATCAATTGGGCAAGTACTTCATCTAAACTCAAAACAGTAAAAAAAAGTGGAGAGGCAATCAATCAAACAAGGAAACAAGTGGGTGGTTAGAAGCAGATCAATAAATTCGATACACGAAGATGGAATTGTATCTGCGGCATATTACCACAACATATCATTACTTTTTTTCGTCTTATCTTCTATTTTTTTCTTCTGTTATACCCCTCCTCGATAACAGTGGTTATTATCTATACTGGTGAGTCATTGTGCGCATTTCATGAGATCAGGTAAAATAATATGAAATAAATAAATGAATATATATATATATATATATATATATATATATATATATATATATATATATATATATATATATATATATATATATATATATATATATATATATATATAAATAAATAAATAAATAAGAAAAAATAATAATAATAATAATTAAGACTCAGAGCTGGAATCGTAACTGCCAGCTGTAAGTAACTTTCCTGGAAAGAACATAAAATACGTATGTACACGCTGTGTGTATGTGTGTGTTATCCAAGACTGGCCAGGCATTGTCGAATAAAGGTACGTTTTGCTTGGTGTGATTATTGCTCAACGATGATCGTCCAACAATTGTTTAGAGCACTAATTCTTTGTTTTTGAATGGGACTGTTTTGCTTCAAGCGACTGCCGCTAGAGTCGCTACCTCTATCATCATGCTGTGATAATAGTTGAACAGCTAGAGTCGCTACCTCTATCACCATGCTGTGATAATAGTTGAACAATCATCGTAGATCGATAATCGTGGTAATCACACCGAGCAAAACGGACCTTAATATTCAGTGTCTTCCTTAAACTTTTCTACTTGCGTCTCAGAATCTGTTCGGTACGATTATCGATCAACGATGGTCGTCTCAACGATGGTCGTCCAGCGATTGTCTAGAGAACTAATTCTTTGCTTCTGAATGGGGCTTGTTTGCTTCGAGCGACTGCCGCTAAAGTAACTACGGTCATCGTTGGCTCCGAATAGTCACACGGCTGTGGTGGTGAATATAATCGCAGTCGCAAAGGACATTTGACTTGGAAGAAGTATCTGCGTCATCATGACTCCCATGTTTTCCGATGAACAGGATGAGATCCTTGATCTCATCCTGTTCCGCCATGTGACTGGCTGTCTCACTGAAAATCGCATAGACACAGACGCTCGAAGCAAAATAGTACACCACCCTTTTATCGTGCAGCAATAGTCGTTGAACAATCATCGTAGAGCGATAAGCGTGATAATCGCACCGAGCAAAACAGCCACAATAAAGGTGATACGTGGCCATTTTATCCAAGGGCAGATGTGCCTCACCACAAACACAATGGTTGGCCACCCCAAAATGTTTCACAACACTTTATATGGTAGACAGTTAAAGGTATATCCTCTGCTCACAACACTCAATAAAAAAAAAAAAAAAAAAAACATTTTGGGGCGTACCACCACCATGCTTGTGGTGAGGCACATGCTCGCGTCCCTCATCCCTTCATTTCTTCACCATCGCACTCAGTCTTTTCACTGGCAATAGTTATACGGCTTATTTTTCTATTCATTTTCACCATTCTAGTGAAACTCTAACATTAGTACTATGTAAACATTTCCTGTTTATTTTCCAGGCATTGCACATCGCCTCAGTAAAACACTTTGCTTAAAACAAACACAGCCGTATTGTTTGTTAGTCGAAGAAAGGAGAGGTCACAAAAAAAAAAAAAAAACCTTATGTCAATATGCCCAACACTTATTCCGATATTTTATGCTTTCATATGAAGGACTAACCTAAGTTGCCATGTATTTATTTTCTCCAGGCTGATGTTTTCAGACCAAGGAGGAGCAAGTTGCCAGTTTGTGCAATGTGACACTCACGTCGGCGGGAGATATAATCGCGACTGTCGGTGATATATATATATATATATATATATATATATATATATATATATATATATATATATATATATATATATATATATATATATATATATATATATATATATATATATATACACAAAGCAATGTTGTTGCCTTTTTCTATAAGATTTCTGTATATATTTTCCTATATATTTTCCTGCAAGCCCTGGCTGGAAGTGGTGGTGGCTGGGAAGGACCCCTTTCCTATGTTACTCTGTTTATGTTAGATACTATAGTCTTCCCAAACATCCCCATAAAAACATACCGATCTGGTATATTTTGCTGCTCTTTTTTGTGTTCCTCCTCCTCGTGTTTTTCTTTATATTTTTCTCGTACATCTTTATATCACTATCATCCTCTTTTTCTTTTCCTCTCTTCCACCTCTACTTATTTTTTTCTCTTCTTCCTTTTCCTCTTGTCCCACTCACGCTTCCTCACCCTGTCCTTGCACAGACTGATCGAAAAGGAAATCAAGCGTGCGACCACTTTTTAAAAGAACTCTTCTACCATCAGTGTTGCGACCAGCTTAAATGGATAACCTTCACCTTATTCCCTTTTCATCATTTTCCCTTCCTACTCTCTGATTAGAAAAAAAAATCTTATATAATTTTCCGAGTCGCTTTTCACTTATATGTGAATTCCTCGTTATTTTTTCCTCACTTCCGTATCTCACTCAACGCTTTCTCAGATAATTTCCTCAAATTTTGTACTCCAGATTTCCCTTTTCCATGACACTCCATAATCTATCCTCTGTCTTTCTTCATTCTGTTACCTCACTTTGCAACCTTACACCACCTTCCTTAACTTTCTTTCCTTCATGAACATCGCCAACATTTTGAATTATTTTCATTTTTCTCACTTTCCCTCGTCTCTTATTTCCCCTCACGTCTGTTCCCAAACTACACGAATCCTCTGGCATCTCTACCATCCATCTCGGATAGATTCACTTCCTCAGTAGCTTCGTGCCTTTCCGCATTCCCTTTTACCAGTCATTTATTTATATTTGAGGGATTAGAGCGGTGAAACTTTTTAGGAACAGGTTGTATGTAGGCAAACTTCCAGCAAGAAGGAAAGGTAGATGTTGACAGACAGAGCTGAAAGAGTTTGACTAGGCAAGGTGCAAGCACGGAGGCACAGTTTCGGAGAACAATAGGAGGGACCCCATCAGGTCCATAAGCCTTCTGAGGGTTTAGGCCAGCGAGGGCATGGAAAACATCATTACGAAGAATTTTAATACGAGGCATGAAGTAGTCAGAGGGTGGAGGAGAGGGAGGAACAAGCCCAGAATCGTCCAAGGTAGAGTTTTTAGCAAAGGTTTGAGCAAAGAGTTCAGCTTTAGAAATAGATGTGATAGCAGTGGTGCCATCTGGTTGAAGTAGAGGAGGGAAAGAAGAAGAAGCAAAGTTATAGGAGATATTTTTGGCTAGATGCCAGAAATCACGAGGGGAGTTAGATCTTGAAAGTTTTTGACATTTTCTGTTAATGAAGGAGTTTTTGGCTAGTTGGAGAACAGACTTGGCATGGTTCCGGGCAGAAATATAAAGTGCATGAGATTCTGGTGAAGGAAGGCTTAAGTACCTTTTGTGGGCCACCTCTCTATCATGTATAGCACGAGAACAAGCTGTGTTAAACCAAGGTTTAGAAGGTTTAGGACGAGAAAAAGAGTGAGGAATGTACGCCTCCATGCCAGACACTATCACCTCTGTTATGCGCTCAGCACACAAAGACGGGTCTCTGACACGGAAGCAGTAGTCATTCCAAGGAAAATCAGCAAAATACCGCCTCAGGTCCCCCCAACTAGCAGAGGCAAAACGCCAGAGGCACCTTCGCTTAGGGGGATCCTGAGGAGGGATTGGAGTGATAGGACAAGATAAAGATATGAGATTGTGATCGGAGGAGCCCAACGGAGAAGAAAGGGTGACAGCATAAGCAGAAGGATTAGAGGTCAGGAAAAGGTCAAGGATGTTGGGCGTATCTCCAAGACGGTCAGGAATACGAGTAGGGTGTTGCACCAATTGCTCTAGGTCATGGAGGATAGCAAAGTTGTAGGCTAGTTCACCAGGATGGTCAGTGAAGGGAGAGGAAAGCCAAAGCTGGTGGTGAACATTGAAGTCTCCAAGAATGGAGATCTCTGCAAAAGGGAAGAAGGTCAGAATGTGCTCCACTTTGGAAGTTAAGTAGTCAAAGAATTTTATCAAGAATGCTAGTAGCATTCTTGATAAAATTTAATTCCCAGCTGATACATGTACATGAAACAGTTGCCTTTGGCATTCGGATGTAAATGAGCTTTCTTTTAAAATGACAGGAATCATAATACACTGGAAACGAATAAAGAAAGAAAGAAGAAAAGAAAAGAAGGAAGAGATTTTCTATGAGTTTAAGTGTTCTAAAATAACTTTCGCTGAATTCGTTTCGTACTCCCTATGAGTGAGTTCCCTATGAAGAAAATCTAATATTGGCTTTATAATAAATCAGTAACAACAAACAAATCACAAAGGACTGTCAAAGGATATAGAGGTAAAGGACACAAGGGAGCACCGTCACGTAGGCGCTGTCTGTGGCGTCAAGTTCATCACATCCATGGAGTTTTTTTTTGTAATATGGGTAAAATGAAAAAGGAAGGAAAAATGTGCAGACATGGATGAGTGTCGAGTCCACATTACTTGACCACGTGCTGGATGAAATATTACTTATAAATGGAAATGATTCATTAAGGACTCCGAGGTGATTCATGTCATCCTGTGGCACAAATAAGTGTAATACTGTGTCGGTCATTCTTTGGTGATAAAGAAAAAAAAAAAAAAAATAAATAAATAAATAAATAAATAAATAAATAAATAAATAAATAAATAAATAAATAAATATATATATATATATATATATATATATATATATATATATATATATATATATATATATATATATATATATATATATATATATATATATATATCTTTCGTTCCCAAGACGTCAAATAAGTTTATGAAACAATGATGGTTTTGCCATCTCACGGCGGCACAGAGAATTAGTGTCTAAATGACTGCTGACAAATGAAGCAGGGAAAATTACGTACTAGGGAAGAAGTGTTCAATAAAGTTAATCGAAGAAAAGTGAATTCATAGTGAAGACCGGTGCAGAGTTGAAGACACTGCGAGACAAGAATGAAGTGAATCGAATTATAATATCGTTTCACTAATCAATTCTAGGTGAGGGATGGAGGGAAGAGGAAGTGTCGTGTCACCTTCACCTCCGATGACAAAGGTGAAAGATTAACTTGGACTGATTTGGTAATTTCACACTCACTGGGTTTATCTAATTTGTCTCCTTGATGATGTGTGCTTCATGAGCTCGCGTCGCGTCCTGTGCTCATTGATGGTTTGGAAATTTATCTCATTATTTTGATCCTTGGTTATTACGTAGGATCTTATATGTAGAACTTTTATGCTTTCCATATTGTTAAATAAGACAATAGATTACTAGTACTTTCAAAGTACTGGATGCCAAAGTTCATATCGAAAGTCTTGAATAATAAAGACAACAAACCGCTGGAGTGTCACTCTTTCATAATAATGATTCCCCTTCCCTTACTGATGAATCTGCACACTTCAAAATTACTCTCTACTTCCAGAACTTGAACAAAGTAGTACATAGGGCATTGAGGAGCGTGACATGTCAAACTCACTGAAACGGAGGTGTTTAAAGCAATTGACAGTAGCCCCGTTTCTGTTCACGCAGACTTAAGTCTGATCTCTACATTTTCTGAATAAGGCAGGGCAAACTTTGTGTTGTTTAGTGCCTCATGAAGTCAGTTCATTTTTCACTCGACACAGCTTTCAGACAACTGTCCCCTCATCTTGAATTTCTTTAAGATCTACACTCTTCCACGCTGAATATACTCGGGCTTTACTTGTCTAAAAAAAATTCCACTAGAACTTTACATCTCATCTCTTCTTAAAACAGCTTTCATTAAGTTAGTTACTCTGTATCCTTTCCCCTCACTCCACATAACGTCATTCAGGGAATTTAGAGCAGATCTATTCATATAGCTCTTCCAAACATTATGGAGTTTTTAAAAGCTTTTCTTCACCTGTTTGTTTTGGAAGCAGCTAATTAATGTGGCTTTTTTCACTCATTTTATGTTCTCTTAGCCACTCTCCTGGTAAGAAATCAACTATTCAATAGGTGCACGTTGATCTGAGATATTTTATAAAGTAATGATTAGTTTAAAGTCAAGTAACAGAAAAAAAAAATGTATTTACTTGAGATAACTCACACACTGCAATGCCACATACACACTAATACTTAGCAAAAGCAACAACAACAAGAACAACAGCAAAGATAACGAGAACACAAACGACTCAACAAGCGCCTTACACAGACACACAAACACACAGGTGAATCCTTGTCTCCATTCATCGTGTATAAACCACTTTAAGTTTTCCTCGTCCAAGTTCAGCAGTACAAACCCAGACTTGGTAAATGGTTGTTTTATTAGTTCATATGCAGCTAAGTCAAGGATAGCAGTAGTTGCATCGTTTGTTTGTTGAGATACCAATGCAAAGACTTGTGAATGAGTTGTTAAAGGATAACGATTTCAATAGCGAAACAGCTTTGCCAATGGGTGACACTTGTTTCCAAACTAATACTGCTCTTTCCTTCCTCGGCCAGACTAAACTCGCAAACTCTGTTCCGAAGTTGTGGTAGTGAGAGCTGTTCATTATCAGTTTCAAAGTTTCTCTATTGCACCTAAAAATAAATAAATAAATAGATCAATAAAACATAAAAAAAAGTGGAGATCTCAAACCACGAGTGCAAAAAGTAAGTGCCTCGCTGCTTGATCTTGAAAAGCGATAACAATATTCAACTAATCTAAGTGCTGTAGTCTGTACCAAAAAAAAAAAAAAAAAGTATCAAAAAAAAAAAAAAAACACACTTGGGCACGGAAAACAAAGGAAATTACATTAAGAAGAGTCACAACGACACACACACACACACACACACACACACACACACACACGACGAGAAAGACAGTGAGAGAGGATTAAGAAGGGGGCTCGTAAAGTTTGAGAATGAAAACTTATCAGTTGCTAAAAATGGAAAAGGAATGTACTCGTATTTCGCAAACAGTTCAGAACTCTCTCTCTCTCTCTCTCTCTCTCTCTCTCTCTCTCTCTCTCTCTCTCTCTCTTATGGAAGATTTAATGGATAGTTATCGATTAAATATGTCTTTAAAATTTTTTTTTTAAATATTCAATATGGCTTTATTTCCCTATAATTTGATTTTGCATTCTAAAAAAAAAAAAAAAACGATTGTATCAGTCTCAACAATTATTATTATCATTATATATATGTATATTCACTATTTCATATATCCATCCCACATGCGTGTGTTCATACATTCATCCCACGTGTGCCCATGGACAGCCAATCTATTCTGTTTTTAACCTTCCTCCTCCTTCTCTACCTCTCAAGGGAATTTCACATCCACTTCCAGTCCTTACGGAAAACACCTGCGTTCGTTCTGATATTCCTTCCTGGTCACTGTAACGAAATCTTCTATTGGTCCTTCGCCTCATTTCATGGCATCTCATTGGTAATTTTTCTCCCCCAAAACATGATCCACTTAGCTTGGATAAATACAGCCTGGATGGTAGCGAGCTCTCTCAGTTGCTTAGTCCCAGTCAATCAATCACCCAGTCACAAGCAGTAAGTCTTGGTCTCTCACTCAGTTCCGCTCAGTCACAGTCAAACTTGAGAGATGCTCCTCAGTCATCACTTCATATCACTTCAGAGAGAGAAAACAATCAATCATCACGTTACAATCTCGTCTCGTATCAAGTGTGTACATTCCACCTATTATTAAATCAAGAAGAACTGTCATCATACATGTCTTTTACTCACACACACCAATTATATCTTTTACTCACACACACCAATTATATCAACTTATACCCACGACCTCCAGGCTACCAGAAATACCAAGCTCACTAAAGGTCCTCCACGCTACCAACACACCAAGCTCCTCATCTGATCCAGCAGTGGCAAGCATCATCAACTTGGCAAGTACTTCATCTAAACTCAAAACAGTAAAAAAAAGTGGAGAGGCAATCAGTCAAACAAGGAAACAAGTGGGTGGTTAGAAGCAGACCAATAAATTCGATACAAGTAGTGGCAGCGGTGAGATCGAGAAAGATTTCATTTTATACACTGACGCTTCTGGGTTTGGAATCTGTGGTGTTCTCATGCAAAAAGATTCACTTGGTAAACATTGCATATAAGCGTATGCTAGCAGACCTCTGAACAAGGTAGAGTAAAATTATGACGTCACAAAGCGTGAAAATCTCGCCGTGATCTGGGCGTTACGTCATTTCCATAAACTCATTTTAGGCTATAAGATTCATGTCCACACTGATCATTATGCTCTCAAAGAGACCTTCAAAGACAACAACTTCACATGTCAATTTGCTCGTTGGAATCTCACGATTCAAGAATTTAATCATACATTTTCATATATTCCTGGTAAGACAAACTCAGTGGCAGACGCACTATCACGCAATGTTGCCGCTATCTCTCCCATCATAGACGATCTTGCCATGCCAACTATGGATGAGATAAGGGAACATCAGCATTCAGTCGCCACCTGTTCTAGTGTTGCTTATTACCTCGAATCTGGTGATGAGACAAATTTTCCTAGGTTACAAGTGAGTGCTAATAAGTTTTTCATGCAAGATGGTCTCTTGTATAAGTCGAGTGATGTCTCTACCGACGATTCTAGTGAGCGTTTATCTCAGCTCGTGATACCTCAGTCGCTAGTTAGTACCATATACCATACTTCACCACGTTCACTATTCATCCCACATAGGACATCCAGGCAAAACGATCATATTTCTGGCCGACTATGAGGAAAGATATCTTTCAACACTGCGCTTTGTCCTCAGTGTGCTTCACACCCTCCTTCACTGGCTCACGACAGTCCATCGCTTCCGTAACCCCATCGCTTCCTCTCCTTGGGATTCAGTCTCTGTTGATCTGCTCAAACTTCCACTTGCAGAGAATGGTTATCAGAATCTTCTAGTATGTGTGGATAGTTTCAGTCGTTTCACCATTCTTGTTGCTCTCAAGAAGAAAACTGCTATTTCTGTTGGTCGCGTGATCACTGACAACATAATTCGTCCTTATAACTCTCCTCGTGTCTTCTTATCTGACTATGGGTCTGAATTCAGTAACTCTGTCTTACAGGAGATTTGTAAAGAATTTGATGTCAAGAAATGTAACATCGTTCCTAACTCACCCAGTTCAAATGGCAAAGTAGAGTAATTAGAGTAGAGTAGAGTAGAGTTGTAATAAACGTATCCTTGACATTCTGCGTTACATAACAGAAGCAAAGCACTCATGGGACAAATGGCTTCCTTAGATAGCATGCTCTATCAACTCAGCAATCCACTCCACCATCAACGAGTCTCCACATTTTGTGCTGTTTGGTACCAATAAACATCTTCCATATGAATTTCTCCACAGCGCGCCGCGTCCTGTCTACAACATGGATGACTACGTCATATGTCGTCTCAGCGATTTTCAGTTCACTCATGAGCTCATTCACGATCGCCTCACTGCATCGCATTCTGAGATGCTGCGAAAACATTGTTATTATTATATCTAAATGCGAGGGCGCATTTTTCGTGGGGGAAGGTATCTGTATCACTCAACAATTATTATTATTATATATATGTATATTCACCATTTCATATATCCATCCCACATGCGTGTGTTCATATATTCATCCCAGTCAATCATCCAGTCACAAGCAGTTAGTCTTGGTCTCTCAATCAGTTCCGCTCAGTTACAGTCAGACTTGAGAGATGCTGCTCAGTCATCATTTCATATCATTTCAGAGAGAGAGAACAATCAATCGTCACGTTGCGATCTCGTCCCGTATCAAGTGTGTACATTCCACCTATTATGAAATCAAGAAGAACTCTCATCATACGTGTCTTTTACTCGCACACACCAACTATATCAACTTATATCCCACAACCTCCAAGCTACCAGAAATAGCAACCTCATTACCGGTCCTCCACGCTACCAACACACCAAGCTCCTCATCTGATCCAGCAGTGGCAAGCATCATCAATTGGGCAAGTACTTCATCTAAACTCAAAACAGTAAAAAAAAGTGGAGAGGCAATCAATCAAACAAGGAAACAAGTGGGTGGTTAGAAGCAGATCAATAAATTCGATACACGAAGATGGAATTGTATCTGCGGCATATTACCACAACATATCATTACTTTTTTTCGTCTTATCTTCTATTTTTTTCTTCTGTTATACCCCTCCTCGATAACAGTGGTTATTATCTATACTGGTGAGTCATTGTGCGCATTTCATGAGATCAGGTAAAATAATATGAAATAAATAAATGAATATATATATATATATATATATATATATATATATATATATATATATATATATATATATATATATATATATATATATATATATATATATATATATATATATATATATATATATATATATATAAATAAATAAATAAATAAGAAAAAATAATAATAATAATAATTAAGACTCAGAGCTGGAATCGTAACTGCCAGCTGTAAGTAACTTTCCTGGAAAGAACATAAAATACGTATGTACACGCTGTGTGTATGTGTGTGTTATCCAAGACTGGCCAGGCATTGTCGAATAAAGGTACGTTTTGCTTGGTGTGATTATTGCTCAACGATGATCGTCCAACAATTGTTTAGAGCACTAATTCTTTGTTTTTGAATGGGACTGTTTTGCTTCAAGCGACTGCCGCTAGAGTCGCTACCTCTATCATCATGCTGTGATAATAGTTGAACAGCTAGAGTCGCTACCTCTATCACCATGCTGTGATAATAGTTGAACAATCATCGTAGATCGATAATCGTGGTAATCACACCGAGCAAAACGGACCTTAATATTCAGTGTCTTCCTTAAACTTTTCTACTTGCGTCTCAGAATCTGTTCGGTACGATTATCGATCAACGATGGTCGTCTCAACGATGGTCGTCCAGCGATTGTCTAGAGAACTAATTCTTTGCTTCTGAATGGGGCTTGTTTGCTTCGAGCGACTGCCGCTAAAGTAACTACGGTCATCGTTGGCTCCGAATAGTCACACGGCTGTGGTGGTGAATATAATCGCAGTCGCAAAGGACATTTGACTTGGAAGAAGTATCTGCGTCATCATGACTCCCATGTTTTCCGATGAACAGGATGAGATCCTTGATCTCATCCTGTTCCGCCATGTGACTGGCTGTCTCACTGAAAATCGCATAGACACAGACGCTCGAAGCAAAATAGTACACCACCCTTTTATCGTGCAGCAATAGTCGTTGAACAATCATCGTAGAGCGATAAGCGTGATAATCGCACCGAGCAAAACAGCCACAATAAAGGTGATACGTGGCCATTTTATCCAAGGGCAGATGTGCCTCACCACAAACACAATGGTTGGCCACCCCAAAATGTTTCACAACACTTTATATGGTAGACAGTTAAAGGTATATCCTCTGCTCACAACACTCAATAAAAAAAAAAAAAAAAAAAACATTTTGGGGCGTACCACCACCATGCTTGTGGTGAGGCACATGCTCGCGTCCCTCATCCCTTCATTTCTTCACCATCGCACTCAGTCTTTTCACTGGCAATAGTTATACGGCTTATTTTTCTATTCATTTTCACCATTCTAGTGAAACTCTAACATTAGTACTATGTAAACATTTCCTGTTTATTTTCCAGGCATTGCACATCGCCTCAGTAAAACACTTTGCTTAAAACAAACACAGCCGTATTGTTTGTTAGTCGAAGAAAGGAGAGGTCACAAAAAAAAAAAAAAAAACCTTATGTCAATATGCCCAACACTTATTCCGATATTTTATGCTTTCATATGAAGGACTAACCTAAGTTGCCATGTATTTATTTTCTCCAGGCTGATGTTTTCAGACCAAGGAGGAGCAAGTTGCCAGTTTGTGCAATGTGACACTCACGTCGGCGGGAGATATAATCGCGACTGTCGGTGATATATATATATATATATATATATATATATATATATATATATATATATATATATATATATATATATATATATATATATATATATATATATATATATATATACACAAAGCAATGTTGTTGCCTTTTTCTATAAGATTTCTGTATATATTTTCCTATATATTTTCCTGCAAGCCCTGGCTGGAAGTGGTGGTGGCTGGGAAGGACCCCTTTCCTATGTTACTCTGTTTATGTTAGATACTATAGTCTTCCCAAACATCCCCATAAAAACATACCGATCTGGTATATTTTGCTGCTCTTTTTTGTGTTCCTCCTCCTCGTGTTTTTCTTTATATTTTTCTCGTACATCTTTATATCACTATCATCCTCTTTTTCTTTTCCTCTCTTCCACCTCTACTTATTTTTTTCTCTTCTTCCTTTTCCTCTTGTCCCACTCACGCTTCCTCACCCTGTCCTTGCACAGACTGATCGAAAAGGAAATCAAGCGTGCGACCACTTTTTAAAAGAACTCTTCTACCATCAGTGTTGCGACCAGCTTAAATGGATAACCTTCACCTTATTCCCTTTTCATCATTTTCCCTTCCTACTCTCTGATTAGAAAAAAAAATCTTATATAATTTTCCGAGTCGCTTTTCACTTATATGTGAATTCCTCGTTATTTTTTCCTCACTTCCGTATCTCACTCAACGCTTTCTCAGATAATTTCCTCAAATTTTGTACTCCAGATTTCCCTTTTCCATGACACTCCATAATCTATCCTCTGTCTTTCTTCATTCTGTTACCTCACTTTGCAACCTTACACCACCTTCCTTAACTTTCTTTCCTTCATGAACATCGCCAACATTTTGAATTATTTTCATTTTTCTCACTTTCCCTCGTCTCTTATTTCCCCTCACGTCTGTTCCCAAACTACACGAATCCTCTGGCATCTCTACCATCCATCTCGGATAGATTCACTTCCTCAGTAGCTTCGTGCCTTTCCGCATTCCCTTTTACCAGTCATTTTTATTCTTGTTCTTTCTGAGTTCCGTCTTTACGTATTATTGAAACTTCTCTCAATATCACCTCTTCCTTTCCCCTTCCTTTCCTTCCTTTGGGTCAACTAAATTACTCACCAGTGATTTAAGATCGTCTTTCAGACCTTAAAACTTCGTTTATATATATATATATATATATATATATATATATATATATATATATATATATATATATATATATATATATATATATATATATATATATATATATATATATATATATATATATATATATATATATATATATATATATAAACAGTTGCACTTGAGGGAGGGCCGGTTCCCTTTTAAAGAAACACACACACACACACACACACACACACACACACACGAGAAAAAAATACCTCGCTCTGCTAACAGAGCAACTAGAAAAAAAAAAATCTTTGTTTATATTCAGTAATTCGTGAAAGTAGTGTTAATGGCCATGTGAGTGATGCTCTGTAGTGATAGCGGTGTTGATGCGTCACGGGTGGTGCTGGAGGAGAGGGGTGGTGGTGTGTGTGTGTGTGTGTGTGTGTGTGTGTGTGTGTGTGTGTGTGTGTGTGTGTGTGTGTGTGTTAATGCATGTGTGTGTCTGAGTTTTGTTTGTTTGTTTGTTTCTTTGCTTGCTTGCTTACTTGCTTCTTATAATGAACAGTTTACTCATATTGGCAGCCACTAGGCTGACTGTGATTGTGTGTGTGTGTGTGTGTGTGTGTGTGTGTGTATTGGGGGAGGGAGGGTGGACAAAAATATTTCTTAATTTAAATGCTAAAACTATTTTTCTTGTTCTTTTTCTGTGAAATACAATATTTTATTTTTTGGCATTAATTACTGAAACAATTGTATCTTCTTTCCTTTCCTTTGTCCCCTAGTAAAACATCCTGGTTGCCTTTATAGGAAAGGAATGGATATTTGTTCGTGATGCAAAAGATTAAATTATTTTGTTCTCATGGTTCTAGTTGCTCCATCACATTTTTTTTTTCTCATTGCCATGTAAATAATCCCATCACAGGAAATGACGTTTAATTTAGGTCAATGATTTTATTGGTTAATTAAAAGAGTGAATGAGAATGTTCACTATTTTACTCTCGATAAAAACAAATAAATAAATAAATAAATGAATAAATAAAAAATAAATCAATATAAAAGATAGAGACTAGTACAAGTGATAAGGACGACACATGGATGCTTGATGAGAAGAATACTGTCTAAAGTTGATTTCTTATAAAGGATAAAATATATTAATTTATACTGTAAAAGAGAACCTAGCATGTTGCAGTCTTTCTGTGCCCTAAGAAAAGAAACACGAAGAAAAAAAAAAAAAGATACGCATTAGACTTCTTATAATATCACTTTCACAAAGACTGTGGAGGAAACTCGTATGTGTGGGCGTGTTGCCGCTTGTTGTTATACTATGCTATAATAATAATAATAATAATAATAATAATAATAATAATAATAATAATAATAATAATAATAATAATAATAATAATGATAATAATAATAATAATAATAATAATAATGATAATAATAATAATAATAATAATAATAATGATAATAATAATTATTATTATTATTATTATTATTATTATTATTATTATTATTATAATGATAGTAAAAGTTATAATAATAATAATAATAATAATAATAATAATAATAATAATAATAATAATGATAATAATGATAATAATAATAATAATAATAATAATAATAATTATTATTATTATTATTATTATTACGATTACTTTTACTATTATTATTATTTTTATTTTATCTTATTTTTTAACACTACTACTTATGATACTAACATAATAGAATAAAGAGAGAAGAGAAAGAGAGATTGAGTGGAAGGAAAAGAAAACAAAAAGGCAGGACAATAAGGAATGTAGGAAAGAAAGAAGCATAGAAATAGAAAATCAGAAAATACCAAGAAAAGTAAGGAAAAAGTAAAAAGTAAAAAAAAAATTAAGTATAAACTGAAAAAAAAAAAAATGTATAGGAATAATCTAGCTCTGAAATTTTGCGCAGAGGACATAAAAAAAAAAAAAAAATGGAATATGAAATAGTGGAACACAAAAAGACAAAAAATGCTCGTCTATACCTTTAGCATTTCACATTAAAATTAAATCTCTTGATTTTTCCCTGCCAGTGCGCTACTCTATCCGCTCACGATATGTGCTTGCTATTACTTGAGCGAAATTATTTGTACAGTACACACCACCATTTTGCCATACTGAGAGAGAGAGAGAGAAAGAGAGAGAGAGAGAGAGAGAGAGAGAGAGAGAGAGAGAGAGAGAGAGAGAGAGAGAGAGAGAGAGAGAGAGAGAGAGAGAGAGAGAGAGAGAGAGAGATCCCAGATTACACAGACTCCCTTTAACATATACATAAACTTTAGCTGCGACACGATGTTATCTGGACGACGAATCTACCTTAATTTCTATATGATTCTCGCGATACCAATCTAATAAACGTGATTGAATATTGTATCACTCTCTTTAAGTTGATTATAGCGTAAATTTATCCACATTAAAATGCTAACATATGTATTTACACTACACTACAAGTATCATTTGCCACGTCAGAATCACGGGTTAAAATGATCGCTTATATACTGAAAATTCCTTCAATATGAAGCCCGACGAAAACTGAGTAACTGTTCAAGTGATACAACCTGCCTCTTACAAGATTCCTACAACTCATTACTGTTTAATGCACAAGAGAAAAAGACCAGAGTAAAAAAAAAACATAGAAAAAATTCGGCTAATTGGTAAATTGGAGGGCAGATTTTGCAGAAATATGAAGAAACTGATTTTCAGGCAATGGTAGGCTTAGGTAATTTTTGTGAGCCAGCTGTCTATAATGAAAAGTTAAACCAAGCGTTATTTGCTTAAGGACTGTGCGTGGAATGTATGCTCCAGTACAAGAGATTATCACTTTTGTTATACGTTCTACACAAGAAAAGGCACTCCGACACGGAGGCAATAGTTATTCGTTGGGATATCAGAATAATATCCGTCAGATAATCTCACTTGGCAAAAGGCGTCTCCCCTCTAGGTGGGTGCTCCTTTGCCTTCCGACGAGTGTCTCCACTGAACTCACAACCTCTTGTTCACCAGGGATCAATGAAGCAATTTTCCCCTAGAGCCAAAGGGAACGTAGTGTCACTGTCATCGTAAATATATCACCCACCTTTAATGGACAATGATCATTAGGTTCTTGTGCTCCTTAAAGTTCTTTTTTTCTTGTACTTAATAAATAATCATTATTCCAATGGCTGTCCACATTTTCTAATACCTTATTCAATGTGTAGAAGCCCTGTCTTAGATATTGTTAGGTCATCTACTGTAGGGTCTTGCATTTCCCCACTGATGTATAAAGAAGGGATAGGGTCAAGCCTTCTCCCATGGAGTGAGACGAAATCAATGTTTATATTTATAGAGGTGCTATCAGTACAAGTCAAGACATGGTTGTTAACTCCATTCGTTACCTGCACAATCACTGTTTTAAGTTCAAGGTATAATTTTGGCCTACGGAAAGTTCCATCAGACTCTTTTTTTCACAATCCCTGTAAATGAATAAATAAATGAATAAATAAATAAATAAATAAATAAATAAATAAATAAATAAATAAATTTTTATATATATATATATATATATATATATATATATATATATATATATATATATATATATATATATATATATATATATATATATATATATATATATATATATATATATATATTTATTTATTTATTTATTTATTTATTTACAGGCATTGTGAAAAAAAGTCTGATGGAACTTTCCGTATATATATATATATATATATATATATATATATATATATATATATATATATATATATATATATATATATATATATATATATATATATATATATATATATATATATATATATATATTTATTTTTATTTATTTATTTTTTTTTATGTAGGAGGGATACTGGCCAAGGGCAACAAAAATCCAATAGAAAAAAAAAAAGCTCATTGAAATGCCAGTCCCATAAAAGGATCAAAGCAGTAGTCAAAAACTGATGGATAAGTGTCTTGAAACCTCCCTCTTGAAGTCATAGGAAGGTGGAAATACAGAAGCAGGCAGGGAGTTCCAGAGTTTACCAGAGAAAGGGATGAATGATTGAGAATACTGGTTAACTCTTGCGTTAGAGACGTGGACAGAATAGGGGTGAGAGAAAGAAGAAAGTCTTGTGCAGCGAGGCCGCGGGAGGAGGAGAGGCATGCAGTTAGCAAGATCAGAAGAGCAGTTAGCATGGAAATAGCGGTAGAAGACAGCTAGAGATGCAACGCTGAGGCGGAGAGAGAGAGGCTGAGGACAGTCAGTTAGAGGAAAGGAGTTGATGAGACGAAAAGCTTTTGATTCCACCCTGTCTAGAAGAGCAGTATGAGTGGAACCCCCCAGACATGTGAAGCATATTCCATACATGGACGGATAAGGCCCTTGTACAGAGTTAGCAGCAAGGGGGCGGGATTGAGAAAAACTGGCGGAGACGTCTCAGAACACCTAACTTCATAGAAGCTGTTTTAGCTAGAGAAGAGATGTGAAGTTTGCAGTTCAGATTATAAGTAAAGGACAGACCGAGGATGTTCAATGTAAAAGAGGGGGACAGTTGAGTGTCATTGAAGAAGAGGGGATAGTTTGGAAGGTTGTGTCGAGTTGATAGATGGAGGAATTGAGTTTTTGAGGCACTGAACAATACCAAGTTTACTCTGCTCCAATTAAAAATTTTAGAAAGATCAGAAGTCAAGCGTTCTGTGGCTTCCCTGCGTGAAATGTTTAACTCCTGAAGGGTTGAACGTCTACGAAAAGACGTGGAAAAGTGCAGGGTGGTATCATCAGCGTAGGAGTGGATAGGACAAGAAGTTTGGTTTAGAAGGTCATTAATGAATAATAAGAAGAGAGTGGGTGACAGGACAGAACCCTGAGGAACACCACTGTGACCGTCTACCACAGCACCAATAGAACGGTCAGAAAGGAAACTTGAGATGAAGTTACAGAGAGAAGGATAGAAGCCGTAGGAGGGTAGTTTGGAAATCAAAGCTTTGTGCCAGACTCTATCAAAAGCTTTTGATATGTCCAAGGCAACACCAAAAGTTTCACCAAAATCTCTAAAAGAGGATGACCAAGACTCAGTAAGGGAAGCCAGAAGATCACCAGTAGAGCGGCCTTGACGGAACCCATACTGGCGATCAGATAGAAGGTTGTGAAGTGATAGATGTTTAAGAATCTTCCTGTTGAGGATAGATTCAAAAACTTTAGATAGGCAGGAAATTAAAGCAATAGGACGGTAGTTTGAGGGATTAGGACGGTCACCCTCTGTAGGAACAGGCTGAATGTAGGCAAACTTCCAGCAAGAAGGAAAGGTAGATGTTGACAGACTGAGTTGAAAGAGTTTGACTAGACAAGGTGCAAGTACGGATGCACAGTTTCGGAGAAGGAGGGACCCCATCAGGTCAAAAAGCCTTCCGAGGGTTTAGGCCAGCAAGGGCATGGAAAACATCATTACAAAGAATTGTAATAGGTAGCATGAAGTAGTCAGAGGGTTGAGGAGAGGGAGGAACAAGCCCAGAATCGTCCAAGGTAGAGTTTTTAGCAAAGGTTTGAGCGAAGAGTTCAGCTTTAGAAATAGATGAGATAGCAGTGGTGCCATCTGGTTGAAATAAAGGAGGGAAAGAAGAAGAAGCAAAGTTATTGGAGATATTTTTGGCTAGATGCCAGAAGTCAGGAGGGGAGTTAGATCTTGAAAGGTTTTGACACTTTTCTGAAGGAGTTTTTGGCTAGCTGGAGAACAGACTTGGCATGGTTCCGGGCAGAAATATAAAGTGCATGAGATTCTGGTGATGGAAAGCTTAAGTACCTTTTGTGGGCCACCTATCATGTATAGCACCAGAACAAGCTGTGTTAAACGAAGGTTTAGGTCAAGAAAAAGAGTGAGGAATGTACGCCTCCATGCCAGACACTATCACCTCTGTTATGCACTTAGCACACAAAGACGGGTCTCTGAAACGGAAGCAGTAGTCATTCCAAGGAAAATCAGCAAAATACCTCCTCAGGTCCCCCCAACTAGCAGAGGCAAAACGCCAGAGGCACCTTCGCTTAGGGGGATCCTGAGCAGGGATTGGAACGATAGGACAAGATACAGATATGAGACTGTGATCGAAGGAGCCCAACGGAGAAGAAAGGGTGACAACATAAGCAGAAGGATTAGAGGTCAGGAAAAGGTCAAGAATGTTGGGCGTATCTCCAAGACGGTCAAGAATACGAGTAGGGTGTTGCACCTATTGCTCTAGGTTGTGGAGGATAGCAAACTTGAAGGCTAGTTCATCAGGATGATCAGTGAAGGGAGAGGATAGCCAAAGCTGGTGGTGAACATTGAAGTCTCCAAGAATGGAGATCTCTGCAAAAGGGAAGAGGGTCAGAATGTGCTCCATTTTGGAAGTTAAGTAGTCAAAGAATTTTTTATAGTCAGAGGAGTTAGGTGAGAGGTATACAGCACAGATAAATTTAGTTTGAGAGTGGCTCTGTAGTCATAGCCAGATGGTGGAAAACTCGGAAGATTCAAGAGCGTGGGCACGAGAGCAGGTTAAGTCATTGCGCACATAAACGCAACATCCAGCTTTGGATCGAAAATGAGGATAGAAGAAATAGGAGGGAACAGAAAAGAGGCTACTGTCAGTTGCCTCAGACACCTGAGTTTCAGTAAGGAAAAGAAGATGAGGTTTAGGAGAGGAGAGGTGGTGTTCTACAGATTGAAAATTAGATCTTAGACCGCGAATGTTGCAGACGTTAATGAAGAAAAAGTTGAGGGGGGTGTCAAGACACTTAGGGTCGTCGACAGAAACGCAGTCCGACCTGGGGACATTTATGGTCCCCTCCCCAGATGGGGAGTCTGAGGCTGGTGTAGGAGTCGCCATGATAATTTTGAAATTTTTGAGTGAAGGGTGTGTGTGTGTTATTAGGTGCTTGTAGTTTTGTGTGGAGGAAGAGAGTTGTCTTTAGAGGGCAGGCTGTGACTGCCCCCTTGTGTTGTGAGACACAAAGGGAAACGTTCTGTGAGGTCACAGCTGGGTTTAATGATAAGTTCACAGCACCCCCTGAACAGTACTTTAGACCTCACTGGGAGTAATTATCTTTTCGGCAGGTGTCTACTGCCTCCTCCTCAATATATATATATATATATATATATATATATATATATATATATATATATATATATATATATATATATATATATATATATATATATATATATATATATATATATATAATGTGTGTGTGTGTGTGTATGTGTGTGTGTGTAATAATAATAAATAATAATAATAAATGGTTTATTCTTTAGGCAGTTAACAAACTGAAAATGTACAGAGGGGGGTGGGGAAATACTTAACATTTATCCTAAAGCTAAGTCTAATATAGAAAGGAAATACTATTGATTGATGGCTCGCACCATGGTGGGAATCGCGCTGTACCGGTCCGTGCGCGGCGCCTTTAAGTGTGTGTGTGTGTGTGTGTGTGTGTGTGTGTGTGTGTGTGTGTGTGTGTGTTTTTTTTATGTAGGAAGGATACTGGCCAAGGGCAACAAAAATTTAATAAAAAAAAAAATGCCCACTGAAATGCCAGTCCCTTAAAAGGGTCAAAGCAGTGGTCAAAAATTGGTGGATAAGTGTCTTGAAACCTCCCTCTTGAAGGAATTCAAGTCATAGGAAGGTGGAAATACAGAAGCAGGCAAGGAGTTCCAGAGTTTACCAGAGAAAGGGATGAATGATTGAGAATACTGGTTAACTCTTGCGTTAGAGAGGTGGACAGAATAGGAGTGAGAGAAAGAAGAAAGTCTTGTGCAGCGAGGCCGCGGAAAGAGGGGAGGCATGCAGTTAGCAAGATCAGAAGAGCAGTTAGCATGAAAATAGCGGTAGAAGACAGCTAGAGATGCGTGTGTGCGTGCGTGCGTGCGTGTGTGTGTGTGTGTGTGTGTGTGTGTGTGTGTGTGTGTGTGTGTGTGTGTGTGTGTGTGTGTGTGTGTGTGTGTGTGTGTGTGTGTGTGTGTGTGTAAAAGTTTCGTTAAATTTGATGGCTAATTTAGCCTTTATTAGCTTCTTTAAGATATTTTCTTTATATATTATGATTGTCCTTTTCTCTTTTGTGATTTGGTTTATGACTTCGCCAAAGGTAGTCAACTAGCTTCGTGCTTGCCGCTACAGGGATCGTCTTTAGACTTTAGACTTCAGACTTAAGATGTGAGAGCAGTCTCTATGGGCATCCTGGAATTGCCAGAGCAAGGTACTACTGCAAAGCATACACCCAATACCCAGCCCTCACCCAGTTACTCGTATGACTTATAAATGACCGAGTTACTTGAATGATCGACTCTCATAAAACCATATGCACGCTCTCTGCATTCGACTCACCAATAGTCCTATGCCCGGGAAACGAGACAAAGCGCTCCCAAAGCGTTGATTACGTGGCAAGGAGATGGCAAGGAGAGAAAGCTGGCTGGATGAAAGACGTAGCCTCGCACTCGTGGCTTCTAAGACTATCTCACTCTCAGAAATATTTGATTTTTCAATAAATCACTGTACTTATATTTTAGGGGCTAGCTGAGATTTTGTTCTTATATATATGGCTATGACTTTTCTTCCTCCTTAAATAGCAATTTCAAATCGGTACATTAACGAGGAAGGAAGGAAATAAAGAATGAGAATAACTTTGATCAGGATAGCGAAAACTTACTGTAAACCATACACACATACCCAGCGGGCATGACTCAGTCAAGTGTCTTTTCCCCCACACAACTCACAGTCCCTACCCCTCGACATTGTAGAGTGTATGTAATTATTCCTGCATTCTAATGAACTGATGGCTGCTAGTCAAAGACACTTGGATTCAGTAAAAAAGAAAAAAAAAATGTGGCTGCGATTTACAAAACATTAATCATTCACATCTCGTGGGCGACTTTACTAGAACGACACGATTACTGCGAATTTTCGTATTTTCTTTGATAACGATGTGCAAGAAAGGTAATAAGACATGAGTGCAACTAAAATAATTAAAGAAAAGAAGATCTTACATCATTGCTACATCACACGAAAAGGAAAACAGTACAGGAAATATGTAAATAATGGTAAGATTGCTTCTGCATGTCACGTACTAGAATAAAAAAAAATAAAAAAAATAAATAAAAAATGCCACAAAGTAAAATACAGTTATACAATGACTCATTTTTTCCTCTTAAGGGAATGTAGTGACAAGAAACAGAACTGAATATGATGGTAGTCATCGATTCACACCTTGGCTAAACATGCAAATCTCAAACGGACTGACGTGGAGAAAGTAGGAAAATGTATAGCCCAATTATTTAGTTCTATAAGATCTATCTGACTTTAAACCTTTGTTTAGCTGATGTTTCCTTCCAGTTTCTATTTCTCTCTCTTGCATTCCTGCCATGCAACATTCTTCTCGCACTCCCTTCCTCGTGCCTCTTCCTCTCTTCCTTCCTTCCTTCCTTCCTTCTGCTGCAAGGGTTTACCATTTGAAAATGTATAAAACCAGGGAATGTCTTCAAATATCCGAGACTTTCGAAAGATACAGTCCACTCCCTCCTCTTAACCACCTCTTTCTCTTTCTTTCTGCCTGGAACACTCCACCACTTGAACAGTATGTGACGTCCCTCAGTACCGTGGAGCCCTATCAAATAATTGAGAGGCATACAATGAAGGATGTGACCTCTGAGGTAAGTTAAGACATGAGCTAGTGTGAAAAAAAAGAAAAAAAAAAGAAAACTGCATTCACTCCACTGGTCCGTGTGCCCAAAGCTTGTGCACTTGCCCAACGGTCACTAGCAGACGACACAACCACACACGAGATCCTTGCACGTCACCTGATGCCATCCCAAACTGTTGTAATCCTGCACCTTAACCCGGCAATAATCCGTGCAGTGAAATGAAAGAACATGGCTGCTTTAGAAAAGGGAGATGCTATCAAAGTTCTGGCAACTGTTAGGTCAATATTGTGTTTAGCTTCTAGCTGAAGAAAGCTCTTAGTAACTCCAATTAATGCTTATGCCTCCAAGCTACCCTAAAATAATGTTTCATTAGAGGAAATCAAAAGATTAATTGAAAAAAAATAAGTTTAAAATCTGGCTGGCATCAAGCAGGAAGGGATCAGGTACCTGAAAAAGCTGGGAAAAAAGTATTGAAGATCAATAAACTTGTTTCTTGAATCTTTATACAATAATGGAAGAAAAAGAAAAAAAAGTTATAACAGAGTTGACGGAGAAAAATCAAGTGATGAGCAGTATTGACGTGGATAAAGTATGGAAAGGTAATAGCAGCGAGCGGACACCACCTGAACTCTAATCCTAACATCATGGTAGAGATGAAACGACCAGGAACATGAAAAGAAATGCCACTCCTTGTGGATGGCAACGGAACGAGGTCCTAAAGATGGCCAAGAACTGGAAATCAGGCGAAGAGCTCCTGTCTTTATGTACGTGAAAAGTGTGTTCACCCTGCCGAAAGGGGAGGAGAGAGATGCGCTTGAGACACCAGCGGTAAGGAAGAAAAGCCTGAGAAAATAATTTCCGTGTTTTTTAAATGTGAATATAAATATCACCAATATTGAATTATGTTCATGGAATGTGACCATAAGGTGGTCACGCGCATTGTTCATGGAAAGCATCCCGAGAGACATCTACCAAATTCAACTCCCTCTAACTCAAAGGTTTATTCAAGGCGACTGTCTGTTGCACAACCATCGACGGAACACTTAATTTTGCATCTCTGGTCAACTCAGTTCACATTTAGTGGTGAAAACTGACCGTATTTTCTTATTGCATCACTCATATCGAATTTACTATTGGTCAGAAAAAGATAACTGTAGTCTCATTTTGAAGCTTGAGAGATGTACCTTGATAGGCTATGTTAAGAAAAAAATAAATAAAAACTGCTCGGTCTGATTAAAATACAGATGTTTATTTGAAATTTAATGGGTACAGAATATGTGAAACTCAGTGGACCACGATGCTTATTTATTTATTTATTTATTTATCTTTTTTTTTGAGACAGAAATGTCTCCAAAATTGAGAGAGAGAGAGAGAGAGAGAGAGAGAGAGAGAGAGGGAGGGAGAGCACTGGCATGCACCGGCAGGGCCAGCGATGAACGGTCAGGTATCGTCGGCCCTGCCGATGCGTGCATCGGTTCCACAGGGCTCCGTACTGGGCCCAATCCTGTGGAACCTGTACTTGGACGACCTACTGCAACTCGTGCCAGATATATCTGCCTACGCTGACGACTGCACGCTCTCCCACTCCTATAGACGTCAGGACAGCCGGCAAGTGGCCGCTGAGTTTAGCCGTAAACTCAACCTGATAAAGGAGTGGGGAGAGCGATGGCAATTTAACTTTGCCCCGCAACAAGACGCAGGCAACAGTAATGTCCCAATCCACAGCGGCCTTCTCGCGAGCTGGAGGGGCGCGTGATGTTTGGAGGCACGGCACTCTCTCTAGGACCACATCAAGACCCTAGGGGTGGACGTGAACCGGCAACTACGCTTCGGCCTACATCTCCAGACCATCGCTCGACATACTTCCCTCCTCGTCTCTGCCTTGCGCAGGGTAGCGTTCTTCCTCGACAGCAGAGGAATACTCCTGCTGTATAAGGGAGAGATACAGTCTTACCTGGTGTACACTTCCCTGACATGGGTGTCTAGTGCATCCATACATATGAGGAAGATGGACAATGTTGAGCGGCGAGTCGTGCGGCTGATAGAGTGCAATTATCTCCAGCCGCCATCACATGACCTGGCGCCCCTAGACTCCTTGGAACACCGGCTGGATGTCAGAGCGCTCGTGGTGTTCCACAAGGCACAGGTACAGAATGTGCCACACCTGACCAGACTGAGGCTACCACCGCGAGCCGGAAGGGACACGAGGACGGTGTCCATCACCGATCAGCTTGTGGACGTGTCAAGGTCACGGTCAAGCCAGCACCTCAGGACCTACAGTGCAAGGATTGCCCGCCTATGGAACACCTTCACCCCGGCCACACCAGCTGTTCGGCAAATGTCAACAGCTCAGGCGAAGTTGGCGGCCCACAGGTGGAAGACGGCCTCACCAAACCCAATGGTGCTGCTAGTGACATGAACTACTCTGTACCACCGTATTTTTTATCTTTCTTTTTTCATGTACCTTAGTAACATTTCTTTTTTTTTTATGCAGTAGGGTCACCGGCTAAGGTCAACAAAAATCCAATAAAAAATGTCCACTGAGATGCGGGTTCCCGAATGAGATCCAAAGCGGTAGTCAGAAATTGAAGGATAAGTGTCTTGAAACCTCCCCTCTTAAAGGAGTTCAAGTCATAGGAAGATGGATATACATAAGTAGGCAGGGAGTTCCAGAGTTTACCGGAGAAAGTGATGAATGATTGAGAATACTGGTTAACTCTTGCATTAAAGAAGTGGACAGAAAAAGGGTGAGAGAAAGAAGAAAGTCTTGTGCAGCGAGGGCGCGAGAGGAGGGGAGGCATGCAGTCAGCAAAATCAGATGAGCAGTTAGCATGAAAATAGCGGTAGAAGATACCAAGAGATGCAACACTGAGCGATGAGAAAGAGGCTGAAGACAGTCAGAGGAGAGGAGCTTATGAGACGAAAAACCTTGATTCCATCCGGTCTACAAGAGCTGTGTTATTGGAACCCCCTCCCCAGACATGTGAAGCATACGCCATACATGGAAGGATAAGTTTCCAGTTTAGATTATAAGTAGTATTTTATCACTGTAAATAATTTTATCACTGTAAATGTTTATGTTAATTTTTAACACTATGAATAGTAATGTTTAAAGTCTTTTAGTTAGGGCACGAGGCAAAGTGACCCTTTAGACATGTAGTATACCCGTATGTATTGTTGTTTAAATGAGAGAGAGAGAGAGAGAGAGAGAGAGAGAGAGAGAGAGAGAGAGAGAGAGAGAGAGAGAGAGAGAGAGAGAGAGAGAGAGAGAGAGAGAGAGAGAGAGAGAGAGAGAGAGAGAGAGAGAGAGAGAGAGAGAGAGAGAGAGAGAGAGAGAGAGAGAGAGAGAGAGGGGGGAAGCGCTTACCATCAGAATGCCAAAATGAATACAGAAATATATTAAGGGAAAGAAGTGAGTGCATCACGGTAAGCTGCTCACTTGCAAGGCAGGTTCTTCAGATATCCCACTCCCTTCCAACAAGCCCCGCTGCAAATGATGAGGTAAGGTTCAGGTGGGGAAGCGAAGATGACACACGGAGAGGGAAAGGACGAAAGACAAGGGACGGTGCGGAGGGGAGGTGGAAGAAAAATTGAGAATGGAAGATAAAGAGGGTGGAAGGAAGAATGAGGATGGACGATAATAAAGGTGGAAAGAAGAATGAAAATTTAAGAGAGGTAAGGAGGAAGGAAGAATGGGAAGTTAAGAGAAAGATGAGGGAAGAGAGGGGGAACAACAGAGACTGGGTGGGGAAAATAGTGAGAAGCGGTGGGGAGAGAAGCAAAGGCAAAGATCTGAGGGAGGAGGAAAAAAGAAAGTAGGATAATGAGAGGATAGGAAGGAAGGAAACTGATAGAAGTAAAACATACAAGAACTCGGAAAGAAAAACAGAAGAATAAAACATTAAGAGATAAAATTATGTGGAATGAAGAGGAAAAGAATGACTGGCTCAAGTACATTGCTTATATAAAAGTACATTATCTTAACTTAAATACTGAAATATTTTACACCTGCTGACTGAAAGTGTACATAAAGAGAAATACTGTATATTTGGTGTGATAAAGGAAAGGTGTGAAGCACACAACACCATTACGTTTCTTTTTTGATGCTCACTGCAGTAATTTGCTCAATATGAGTGTAACATGGCATGACGATGGTTGAAAAATGTAAGCTGTGGAACTTTGTATTTGATTTACATTTTTTTTTTTAACTTTCCTTTGACTATCTATTTATTTATTTACTTATTTACTTTTTTTTTTTTTTTTGACTATTTCAAGAGAGGATCGTTAAGATGCCCCCCCAAACTAATCTACCTCACTAGATTGAAACACTCTTCTACTCAGCCTTTTCGGGAGCGACAATTATCTTTCATCGGCCATCCTCCTTTACACGTTTAAATGTGTAAGGGTTAAAACGTACTGAAATCTCGGAATGAGATTGTGTTGATCTTAACACAGAGATCAAATCAAGAGAATCTAATGACACTTCTGATCCCCCTGAGCGGTAGTTACAGTATCTTATGGTCTCTTATTCCCACATCTCATCTCATCGGCAACCACCAACGCCATCACCACCATCACCATACCAGCGCCATTACCACCATCACCACCACCACCACCACTACCACCAAGAGGCTGGGAGGTGATCTGCCTTTGTGTGAGCTCGAGCATCTTATATGCAGCTCACCCTAAACAATTCTTCTTTTCTTTTTTTTTTTTATCAACAAACACCTCTTCATCCCTCCATCATCCTGCTGCTTTTTTACAGTCCATTTATAGTCTTTTTTTTTTCTCTTTTTTTCTGGAAAGTAAAATGCAGCTGTAAATTATGTTTATTTTCTATATTTTCTCTTCCTCCTCTTCCTCTTCCTCGTTCTTTACCTCCTTCATTTTTTTTCCCTTGAATTTTTTTTTTTCCTCTTTTCTTCTTTTTTTCGTCATATTTCTCCTGCTCTCGCTCCTCCTCCTCCTCTTCCACTGCCATCGAGGGCACTTCAACTGGCCCAGGACCAACATCTGGCTCTTTCTGTATACCTAGATATTTTGAGTGTTGTAAGACTCAACCACTAGGAGGAGGAGGAGAGAAAAATTCTTAAGTCACCAGAATAGTACCTTTTTTTTTTTTTCACATTCCACAACTTTCTCGAAAAACTATTTGCTCGTCATCGCTTTGCATTATTTATTTGTTATTTGCTTCAGTTTTTAAGGAAAATGTTTGAAGGGTTCTGGTGGTGGTGGTGTAATACGAGAGGCCTGAGGCGAGGATGCAGTAGCCTGTTAATAACGCAGGCGAGGGGGCGAGGCGGCCGAGAAAAGAGAAGTGCGAAGAAAGCAGGAGAGATAACAAAAGAGAGGGAAGAGTCTCTTAGCTGTGGGGAGGAAAGGGGGACAAAGCGAAGGAAAAGGAAAGGAAGAGAAGTGATGGAACTGATAGTGCGAAGGCATAAGAAGAAAGTAAGGAAAAACTGTGAGAAAAGAAAAAAAGCCGGAAAAATAAAAGACAATGAAAAAAAAGAAGTGAGCAAGAGAAAAATGAGAATACTAGGTACAAAATGGAAAATGAGAGGTAAAAAAAAAAAAAAAAATATATATAAATATATATATATATATATATATATATATATATATATATATATATATATATATATATATATATATATATATATATATATATATATATATATATATATATATATATATATATATATATATATATATATATATATATATATATATATATATATATATATATATATACAAAATAATCCTTTCTTACATAGAAAAAGGGAAACGTGTGCATTTTAATCTCGAAAAAAAAAAAAAAGTAAAAAAGTCGGTGCATTATGATTCGCATTTCCACACAAACAGCACGTGTTGATATTTTTTTTTTCGCCATTCTAATTATGAGTGTACCATTATTTGAGCGAAATATGCGCATTAAAGACCACCATTATGCCATCTTCAGAGAGAGATAGAGAGAGAGAGAGAGAGAGAGAGAGAGAGAGAGAGAGAGAGAGAGAGAGAGAGAGAGAGAGAGAGAGAGAGAGAGAGAGAGAGAGGTATACAAACAGCGAGACAGACAAATAGATTACAAAACGTTTTATACTTAAAGTATCATGGAAAAAAAAAAAAAAACTGGTCTTCCTTCTCACCACAAAATTGCGCATGTGTAAGACAAAAGGGAATTTTTGTGTGTGAAATAGTGAAGCTTTTGTGTTGGGCTGTCACGGAAAGGAAATTAATTACTGTATTAAAAGTGTAGCACTCTCTAGATTACTGGTGCTCAAGTTTTTTACGTGACGGGACCACATTACAAGGTCAGTGTATGTTGAAGGCTTCATGTTATCTTTAATGTGCCATTTCACTAAACTAACTAGATATACCTGATGTGCAATTACCTACTCTTCATTATAATATGTAATTATAATATGAAGTTCACTCATAATTGTGATTATATGATAATAAAATATTAATGAAATTTATATTTCTGCATATCATTGACTTCAAACGAGAAGAAATAGCATTATGACATTATAGAGATAAGAAGGATATTTTTTCGTTACTTGCGAAAGCACGCATGTCTTCCTTGAGGGCCGCGAACAGTGAGTTGAACATACCTCCTCAAAGCAGTATATGAAGTAGAAAATTAATTTTCTTGCTTAATAACTATACTATCTAAAATTTTATACAAGGCACACCTGATATATCTGATAATGGAGAAGAAAATATTTTCCTAGGTAAAAACACTTTCTAATGAGTAAAACTCCAGCATCGCAGTGACGACCTTGTAGTGCCATGGAGTTTCCTTCTCCAGTTCCTAAACATCCGGCCATTGTTTAGACTTCACGCAAGAAAACAGATCAGCAGGCAAATTGTCGTCAGAAGTTTTGTGGTTCACAAGCTCAAGAAATTGTCTGACTAACCGGAAATTCGTCAGAGAGAGAGAGAGAGAGAAAGAGAGAGAGAGAGAGAGAGAGAGAGAGAGAGAGAGAGAGAGAGAGAGAGAGAGAGAGAGAGAGAGAGTGCGTGTGTGTGTGTGTGTGTGTGTGTGTGTGTGTGTGTGTGTGTGTGTGTGTGTGTGTGTGTGTGTGTGTGTGTGTGTGTG
This sequence comes from Scylla paramamosain, assembly GCF_035594125.1. Lineage (NCBI taxonomy): Eukaryota > Metazoa > Arthropoda > Malacostraca > Decapoda > Portunidae > Scylla > Scylla paramamosain. The sequence goes on along the minus strand of NC_087164.1, from coordinate 8,684,943 downwards.
TGTGTGTGTGTAAAAATAATAATAATAATAATAATAATAATAATAATGATAATAATAATAATAATAATAATAATAATATTAATAATAATAATGATAATAATAATAAACGGTTTATTATTTAGGCAGTTAACAAACTGAAAATGTACAGAGGGGGTGGGGAAATACTTAATATTAATCCTAAAGGTTAGTATAATCTAGAAGGGAGAAGGGAGAAGATTGATGACTCGCACCATGGTGGGAATCGCGCTGAGTCTGTACCGGTCCGTGCGCGGCGCCTTTAGGGGCGTTATCTTCTTGTGGTGTCTGGTGGCACGGACCGGGCGAGGCGCGTCAAGCGGCAGCATGTGTCTGAGACGTGGATGATGCAGTAGTCCCCTTCCAAACTTCTCCAGAGCCTCTCGTTGCCTAGTGGATAGTCTGGACAGACTCAGGGTGGTCAGGGCTTCTTTATAGGTGGTGTAGGCAGAGCCAAGGATGACCCTGCACGCCCTTTTCTGCACACTCTCTAGATGTAGCTGTTGAGTGTGTGTGAGGGAGGAGGACCACGCTGGGGAGGCATACATGAGTTTGGGGAGGATGAAGGTGAGGTATACCCCTCCCAACTCATCTGTCGGCGTCCCCAGTGACCTGAGTCTGCGCAGCATGTACAGCCTGTAGGTAGCTGATCTTACGGTGCTGGCGACATGCTGCTTCCAGGTCAGCTGGTCGTCCACCGTGACTCAGAGAAGCTTGGCACATCGGACTACCTGGAGGTAGTGAGGGCCCACTGTGAGTTGGAGGAGGGGGCACTGGTACAGAGGAGGTACAGAAATGCATCACCACAGTTTTGCTGTGGTTGATGGTCATCCTGCTCTCCTCCGTCCACGTCTGCAGTCGCTCCAGAATTGCTTGCAGTGGCGAGTAGTCCGGGTTCTTGGTGAAAACTGGGACGCCCACGGTGCAGTCGTACACATACTTCCAGTGATGGGGGTGTCGGTGAGGGCGTCGTTAATGAGGAGGAGGAAGCATAGAGGACCCATCTTGGTCCCCTTTGGGATCCCCACATGTCAGCTGTTGGAAATTAGAGACAGCCCTGATAGCGAACGGCCTGACGCCTCCCTGTGAGGAAGTCGGCTAGCCACGCTACCAGGTTAGGAGGGAGACCCAGACTTATTGCCTTGCTGATGACAACAGTGTGATCAACAAGATCAAAGGCTTTTTTGAAGTCCACAAAAGCAACAGCTAGAGAGGTGTTTCGCTTGTCCAGATGACTGTGGATGAATTCAAGGAAGCTGGTCAGGTAATGGGAGGTGGAGGTGGCCTTAATATTTCCAAACTGTCTGATATCCATGGTATTACAAATTTTGGTGTAGGCCCAGTCATACACAAAATCTTCACAAATAAGGCTAGAGATGGGGGTGATAGAGACTGGCCTGAGGTCAGTGAGTGACTGAGGACTGGAAGTTTTGAGGATGGGGGTCACGTAAGATGTCTTCCAGTCCGCGGGGCAAGAGTGTTGGGAGAGAGAGGCGTTTATTATGGAACATAGCGGTGTTGCTAGCTCTACAGCAAACTCCTTGTAAATTTTTATAGGAAGGTCAGTGGGTGTGGTGGATCTTGGTTTGAATTTGAGAATTCTCTTAAAAACATCCACCGCCTGGACAATGGGGAGAGAGGAGGGAGCGGGAAGATTGGCAGGAAGCGGAGTGGTGTGAAGGGGAGGAGAGGTTTGACAGATAGCAGCAAAGTGATCGTTCATCTCCTGAGCCGCGAGATTAGCAGGAAGGTGTGAGGTGCAAGGAAGAGATGAAGTGTGCTTTTGTAGGCCACACAAAGCTTTGATCTTAGCGTACCACTGTCTGTTGTTGGCCAGCTTGAGGTGGTGTATCTTGTCTGGGTAATAGCTTGCCTTGGCAGTCTTAATCTCCCTGATCACTCTGTTTCTTAGTTTCCTGTATAGGACCGGGCAGGAGTGGAACGCCCAGGTCCGCTGACGCATGAGTCTTTTAATGCGGGGCGTCATCCAGGGGGCATCAGACGGGTGCGCTGTGACACTCTTGGTTGGGAAGTAGCGGTGGAAGGCTTCTGTGGTGGCGACGACGTAATTATGCCATTTTAAGTGGACGTCCTCCACATCCAGCACCTCGGTCCACGGGTGTTGTGTCACCCACTGCCTAAACTCCCTCATGGCTGAGTCAGGCATGGGGCGGTGGGTCCTGGTGACAGCTGGCCGGGAGGTCGAGGTGGTGGGTGTGGGTGTCCACAGTATGGAGAGGTGGGTGCTCCGTCCCATGGGAGGCAGCGGCTTTTGGGGCGAGTACTGCTGGCCCAGGTCTATCAGTATAAGGTTGAGGATGGCTTGCTGTTGGGTGGGGAAGTCCACGACCTGGGTGAGGTTTAGCTGGTGTTGGATGTCCCCACAGATGACCAACTTGGCGGCAGGATACCTCACCCTCAGGGCATCAGCAGTGTTAATGATGTGAGCGGTGAGTAACTGTGCTGTGGCGGCTCGTGGGGGGTGGTACACGACGCACACGATGAT
>NC_087164.1:8667422-8677422 GCF_035594125.1 Scylla paramamosain | reverse complement strand
CTTTCAAGATCTAACTCCCCTCGTGACTTCTGGCATCTAGACAAAAATATCTCCAATAACATTGCGACTTCTTCTTTCCCTCATTTATTTCAACCAGATGGCACCACTGTTATCAAATCTATTTCTAAAGCTGAACTCTTTGCTCAAAGCTTGGCTAAAAACACTACCTTGGACGATTCTGGGCTTGTTCCTCCCTCTCCTCCACCCTCTGACTACTTCATGCTACCTATTAAAATTCTTCGCAATGATGTTTTCCATGCCTTTGCTGGCCTAAACCCTCGGAAGGCTTATATATATATATATATATATATATATATATATATATATATATATATATATATATATATATATATATATATATATATATATATATATATATATATATATATATATATATATATATATATATATATATATATATATATATATATATATATATATATATATATATATATATATATATATATAGTAATTAATAGATTTATCTAAACATTCGATTGGTTTCTTACACTCAACTCTCCTGTGAATAGATAGCTACTCAGCAGCTCATCCAGTGAGTTCTTTATCAAGACACTTCTAGGGCACTTCCTACATCGCGGAACCGTGACGGGTTTGCCCTGCAACTACTGAAACAAATGGTAGCGTCACATACACACAAAAAAAAAGATAAATAAATAAATAAATAAATTAATTAATTAATTAATAAATAGATAAAAAAATAATTAAATAAAAAAAATAGTTTAAGAATATTACATCGCTTTTTTTTTTTTTTAAGTATCCAGAATTTTGTCTCTTATGAAAAATACTTTCAGAATGCAATATATAATAAATATACTAGAGTAAGAAACAAGCATAATATAAAATATCTAATAAGCATAAACCAAAGCATGATATTTGTGAGAGTTGATTTCACTAAAACAGGGCACGAGGCAAAGTGACCCTTTAGACCTGTAGTATACCTGTACGTATTGATGTTTAAATGAGAGAGAGAGAGAGAGAGAGAGAGAGAGAGAGAGAGAGAGAGAGAGAGAAAAATAGTGTGTGTGTGTGTGTGTGTGTGTGTGTGTGTGTGTGTGTGTGTGTGTGTGTGTGTGTGTGTGTGTGTGTGTGTGTGTGTGTGTAGGTGTGGGTGTGTAGATATCTATGTTTGTCTTCAGTCGTCTCTGTATGTCGGCCTGTCTATCTGTCTGTTTTTTGGATATCGTCTGTTTGTATGTCCGTCTGTCTGTCAGATTCCCTCACCCCTCTCTCTCTCTCTCTCTCTCTCTCTCTCTCTCTCTCTCTCTCTCTAACACTGGACTTTAAACCCCTGATTATAATACAACGCTATTAATCTGGATGTTGACACAAAAAAAACTAATTAAAATTTTGGAAGTGATTTAAGGGGATACATTATTCAAGTACTAATGTATATGAAAGCAAATTAATGAAGGTTTAGCAATTTGTCGCTATTGATATACTATGAATTACTGACTTCTTTTATTAAGCACAAAGCTGTTAGGGTTCATCATGGTTCATTGATGATTGAAAATTTGCTGCGCGGGAGAAGTATACAGGTACTGCATACTCATGGACAATATGCAATATTCATGACCACATACTGAAACCTGACGATCAAGTAAAAAATTGTTTTCACAATTTTTACATGGAGAAAAGAATAACAAATTCAAACCACCAGAAGAAGAAGAAGAAGAAGAAGAAGAAGAAGAAAAAGAAGAAGATTGTGATGGTGATGATGATGATGATGATGGTGGTGATGAAAAAAGAAGAATGAAAATAAGTTGATAGCACATTCATCGTACAGTGCTCTCGGCTTTCAACAGTTAATGTTTGGTGTTTGAGTAATTGAAATATAATGACTAAGGCTGGTCACAATAATAATTAACAGTAGAATAATGATGGCAGCAATCATGATCATCATCACAATGTAGACAATAGTGTGCTAGGAAATCAGATAGTCCATCTGTCCATGCGTGCATGTAAGTACGTATGTATGCATTGCACAGGTATGTATATAGGTATGTATGTATACGTTTAAGTAAATGTTTCACCTATGTATGTATGTATGTATGTATGTATGTATGTATGTATGTATGCATTTATCATCGATATAACTTTGTTAATTTTTTTTTTGCCTGTCCAGATGCATATACATACAAGAATCAGTTCAAACATAGTATATATATACATACATATAACCTCTACTGTGACTTCCCAGTCTAGTCACTTTATTTTTATTTTTTTTCCACACTAGCCGGCAGTGCCCGATGGGCAGACACTGCTACTAAACCTCGTTTGGATGATCGACAGATACAAACAAAAATTATGTCATAGCTGGAACACCACAGTCAAACCATTTACGTGACAACAGAGGTCTAGGAAAGCAAACCCTCATGATTGCGCTAAACTGTTTGATTTGAAATATAACTCTTTTTACGATGTGTTCAGTTATTGACAGATTCTGATTGCACTTCCATATTTCCACATTGATTTTCATTTGGTAATTTCTTACCAACGACAATTACTATGTAAAACTATTTTTATTTGGCAATTTCTTAACAGCGATAATTACCAAGTAAACCTTTTCACTTGGTGCAATATGTTTAAAAAAATAGATAAAATAAATAAATAAAATAATAATAATAATAATAATAATAATAATAATAATAATAATAATAATAATAATAATAATAATAATAATTTCATCACACTTTGCTCATTCCCCATATTTGTTTTATATGCATCTATCAACATTTTCTTAAAATTTGTGCAATATGTCCTGGTCACCTGTCCAGCTCCTCTCATGTACGTATTAACCCAAAACATTTTTGCAACGTGTCGAACCTTTAGACACGTTGCAAAAAAAAAAAAAAACATTATTTTCTTCTTCACTTTTCTCTCCTCTGTTTCATGTATATATGGCCATTCCATCTATCTCTTACGGTGAACTCTTCTCTCAAATCTTTGTCGGTAGTTTCACCTACACTGAACACACCCAATACGCCCCGCCCCATCCCTTGCTGAAACTGGACACGCCCAACACACCCAATTTTTTGCTCAAGAAAGGCAGTAACCGCTCACTGTCACTAAAAAATCCTTAGCAAACTCAGCAGGAAAGGAATCCTACCCTTGTCAAGTGGCAGGTGAGGTTCTATACTGAGTTACAGCGGTGCCGTGTGTGTGTGTGTGTGTGTGTGTGTGTGTGTGTGTGTGTGTGTGTGTGTGTGTGTGTGTGTGTGTGTGTGTGTGTGTGTGTGTGTGTGTGTGTGTGTGTGTGTGTGTGTGTGTGTGTGTGTGTGTGTGTGTGTGTGTGTGAATACAACAGAAACATGTTGGTATACGTACGATATAACGCACACACACACACACACACACACACACACACACACACACACACACACACACACACACACATACACTCTACAAATTCACATGAACTAAAAAACATGGATCAGTCCATACAACGTTTATAATGTGACTTGCCACTACTAGAATACAAGGACGAGGCAGTAGACACCTGCAGAAACGATAATTACTCCCAGTGAGGTCTAAAGCACTGTTCAAGCGGTGCTGTGAACTTTTCATTAAACCCAGCTGTGACCTCACTGAACGTTTCCCTTTGTGTCTTACAACACAAGGGGGCAGTCACAGCCTGCCCTCTAAAGACAACTCTCTTCCTTCACACAAAATTACAAGCACCTAATAACACACACATCCTTCACTCAAAAATTTCAAAATTATCATGGCGACTCCTACACCAGCCTCGGACTCCCCAGGTTGGATTGCCTTTCTGTCGACGACCCTAAGTGTCTTGACACCCCCCCTCAACTTTTTCTTCATTAACTTCTGCAACATTCACGGTCTAAGATCTAATTTTCAATCAGTAGAACACCACCTCTCCTCTTCTAAACCTCATCTTCTTTTCCTCACTGAAACTCAGGTGTCTGAGGCAACTGACAGTAGCCCCTTTTCTGTTCCCTCCTACTTTCTCTATCCTCATTTTCGATCCAAAGCTGGATGTTGCGTTTATGTGCGCAGTGACTTAACATTCTCTCGTGCCCACGCTCTTGAATCTTCCTAGTTTTCCACCATCTGGCTACGACTTCAGTCACTCTCAAAATAAATTTATCTGGGCTGTATACCTCTCACCTAACTCCTCTGACTATAAGAAATTCTTTACTACTTAACTTTCAAAGTGGAGCACATTCTGACCCTCTTCCCTTTTGCAGAGATCTCCATTATTGGAGACTTTAATGTTCACCACCAGCTTTGGCTTTCCTCTCCCTTCACTGACCATTCTGGTGAATTAGCCTTCAACTTTGCTATCCTCCACGACCTACAGCAATTGGTGCAACACCCTACTCGTGTTTCTGACTGTCTTGGAGACACGCCCAACATTCTTGACCTTTTTCTGATCTCTAATCCTTCTGCTTATGCTGTCACCCTTTCTTCTCCGTTGGGCTCCTCCGATCACAATCTCATATCTGTATCTTGTCCTATCGCTCCAATCCCTTCTCAGGATCCCCCTGAGCGAAGGTGCCTCTGGCGTTTTGCCTCTGCTAGTTGGGGGGACCTGAGGAGGTATTTGGTGATTTTCCTTGGAATGACTACTGCTTCCGTGTCAGAGACCCGTCTTTGTGTGTTGAGTGCATAACAGAAGTGATAGTGTCTGGCATGGAGGCGCACATTCCTCACTCTTTTTCTCGACATAAACCTTCCAGACCTTGGTTTAACACAGCTTGTTCTCGTGCTATAAATGATAGAGAGGTGGCCCACGAAAGGTACTTAAGCCTTCCATCACCAGAATCTCATGCACTTTATATTTCTGCCCGGAACCATGGCAAGTCTGTTCTCCAACTAGCCAAAAACTCCTTCATTAACAGCAAGTGTTAAAACCTTTCAAGATCTAACTCCCCTCGTGACTTCTGGCATCTAGCCATAAATATCTCCAATAACTTTGCGTCTTCTTTCCCTCCTTCGTTTCAACCAGATGGTAGCACCGCTATCACATCTATTTCTAAAAGCTGAACTCTTTGCACAAACCTTGGCTAAAAACACTACCTTGGACGATTCTGGGCTTGTTCCTCCCTCTCCTCCACCCTCTGACTACTTCATGCTATCTATTAAAATTCTTCGCAATGATGTTTTCCATGCCCTTGCTGGCCTAAACCTTCGGAAGGCTTATGGACCTGATGGGGTCCCTCCTATTGTTCTCCGAAACTGTGCCTCCGTGCTTGCACTTTGCCTAGTCAAACTCTTTCAGCTCTGTCTGTCAACATCTACCTTTCCTTCTTGCCGAAAATTTGCCAACATTCAGCCTGTTCCTAAAAAGGGTGACCGTTCTAATCCCTCAAACTACCGTCCTATTGCTTTAATTTCCTGCCTATCTAAAGTTTTTGAATCTATCCTCAACAGGAAGATTCTTAAACATCTATCACTTCACAACCTTCTATCTGATCACCAGTATGGGTTCCGTCAAAGCCGCTCTACTGGTGATCTTCTGGCTTTCCTTACCGAGTCTTAGTCATCCTCTTTTAGAGACTTTGGTGAAACATTTACTGTTGCTTTGGATATATCAAAAGCTTTTGATAGAGTCTGGCACAAAGCTACCCTCCTACGGCTTCTATCCTTCTCTCTGTAACTTCATCTCAAATTTCCTTTCTGACCGTTCTATTGCTGCTGTGGTAGACGGTCACTGTTCTTCTCCTAAATCTATTAACAGTGGTGTTCCTCAGGTTTTTGTCCTGTCACCCAATCTCTTCTTATTATTCATTAATGACCTTCTAAGCCAAACTTCTTGTTTGGCTACGCTGATGATACAACCCTGCACTTTTCCACGTCTTTTCATAGATGTCCAACCCTTCAGGAGGTAGACATTTCACGCAAGGAAGTCACAGAACGCTTGACTTCTGATATTTCTAAAATTTCTGATTGGGGCAGAGCAAACTTGGTATTGTTCAATGCCTCAAAAACTCAATTCCTCCATCTATCAATTCGACACAACCTTCCAGACAACTATCCCCTCTTCTTCAATGACACTCAACTGTCCCCCTCTTCTACACTGAACATCCTCGGTCTGTCCTTTACTTATCTGTCTCCAGTTCAGTTTACTGAACTGGAAACTTCACATCTCATCTCTAGCTAAAACAGCTTCCATGAAGTTAGGTGTTCTGAGACGCCTCCGCCAGTTTTTCTCACCCCGCCCTGCTGCTAACTCTGTACAAGGGCTTTATCCGTCCATGTATGGAGTATGCTTCACATATCTGGGGGGATTCCACTCATACTGCTCTTCTAGACAGGGTGGAACCAAAAACTTTTCGTCTCATAAACTCCTCTCCTCTAACTGACTGTCTTCAGCCTCTCTCTCACCGCCGCAATGTTGCGTCTCTAGTTGTCTTCTACCGCTATTTTCATGCTAACTGCTCTTCTGATCTTGCTAACTGCATGCCTCCCCTCCTCCCGCGGCCTCGCTGCACAAGACTTTCTTCTTTCTCTCACTCCTAATCTGTCCACCTATCTAACGCAAGAGTTAACCAGTATTCTCAATCATTCATCCTTTTCTCTGGTAAACTCTAGAACTCCCTCCCTGCTTCTGTATTTTCACCTTCCTATGACTTGAATTCCTTCAAGAGGGAGGTTTCAAGACACTTATTCATCAATTTTTGACTACTGCTTTTACCCTTTTATGGGACTGGCATTTCAGTGGGCACTTTTTTTTATTGGATTTTTGTTGCCCTTGGCCAGTGTCCCTCCTGCATAAAAAAAAAAAAAAAGTGATCACACAATGATGTTTAGATTAATTATAACACTGCATACGCTGGAAGGCTGTGTTTACCAACCTACCATCACCTGAATCTCATGCACTGTACATTTCTGTCCGAATTATTCCAAGTCTGATCTCCAACTAGCCAAAAATTCCTTCAATTAATAGAAAGTGTCAAAAAATTTTTTTTTTGGAGCACCTAACCAAAAACATCTCCATTAACTTTGCTTCATAATCTTTCCCTCCTTTATTTCAACCTGATGGTACCACTGTCATCTCATCTATTTTTAAAGCTGAACTCTTCGCTAAAACCTTGGCTAAAAACTCTACCTTGGATGACTGAGGGCTTGTTCCTCCCTTTCCTCCACCCTCCGACTACTTCATGCTACCCATTAAGATCCTTCTCGGTGATGTTTTCCATTCCCTCGCTGGCCTTAACACTCGGATGGCTTATGGACCTGATGGGGTTCCTTCTCTTTTTCTCCGAAAATGTGCCTCCGTGTTTGCACCTTGCCTAGTCAAACTCTTCCAGTTCTGTCTATTAACATCTACCTTTCCTTCTTGCTGGAAGTTTGCCTACATTCAGCCTGCTCCTAAAAAGGGTGACTGCTCTGATTCCTCAAACTACTACTTGCTTTAATTTCCTGATTCTAGATTTTTTTTTTTTTTATTTATTCTCAACAGGAAGATTCTGAAACATGTATCACTTCACAACCTTATATCTGATTGGCAGTATAGATTCCGTCAAGGCCGCTCTACTAGTGATCTTCTGGCTTTCCTTACTGAGTTTTGGTCATCCTCTGTTAGGGATTTTGGTGAAACTTTCTATGTTACCTTAGACATATCAAAAGCTTTTGAAAGAGTCAGGAACAAAGCTTTGATTTTCAAAACTACCTTCTTACGGCTTCTATTCTTCCCTCTCTAATCTCATTACATGTTTCCGTTCTGACCGTTGTATTGCTGTTGTGATAGACGGTCACTGTTCTCTTAAGTCTATTAACAGTGGTGTTCCTCAAGGTTCTGCCTTGCCACCAACTCTCTTCCTATTATTCATTTATGATCTTCTGAACTAAACTTCCTGTCCTAACCACTCCTACGCTGGTGATACCACTCTGCACTTTTCCACGTCTTTTCGTAGACGTCTAACTGATCAGAAAGTAAACAGCTGACGCAGGGAAGCCACTGAACGCGACTTCTGTTCTCTCTAAAATTTCTGATTGTGGTATTGCAAACTTACTGTTCTTCGAGGTCTCAAAAATTTTATTTCTCAATCTATAAACTCGACACAACCATCCAGATAACTATCTCCCTCTTATTCAATGACACTCAATTGCCCGTGTCTTTTACACTGAATATCCTCGGTCTGTCCTTTACTAATAATCTAAACCGGAAACTACATCTCCTCTTTAGCTAAAACAGCTTTTATGAAGTTTGGCGTTCTGAGTTGTCTCCGCCAGTTTTTCTAATCCTACCCCCCACCCTCCAACTGCTAACTCTGTACAGGAGTCTTATCCGTCCATGTATGGAATATGTTTCACATGTAGGGAAGGGGAGGGGCAGTTCCACACATACAACCTTTTTAGACAAAGTGGAATCAAAAGCTTTTCGTTTATTACTCTGCTCTAACTGACTTTCTTTAATCTCTCGCATCGACGTATTGTTGCATCTCTTGCCATTTTCTACTGATATTTTCATGCTAACTGCTCTTCTGATCTTGCTAACTTGCATGCCTCCCCTGCTCCCGCAGCCTCGCTGCACAAGACTTTCTCCTTTCTCTCACCCCTATTCTATCAACCTAATGCAATTAGAACTCCCTGTCTGCTTCTGCATTTCTTCCTTCCTATGACTTGTAGTATTTCAAGAGGGAGGTTTCAAGACATTTGTACTCTGCTATTTGATCATTCTACTCGGCATTGCTCTGGTAACTGGTATTTAAGAGGAACATTTTTTTTTTATTTATGTTTTTGTTGCCCTTGGCCAATGGACCTCTTCCATTAAAAAACAAATCATGTTGTCAAGGGTGGTTTTTGTATACAGGTTAGTTAGTTCTAAATGCTTCGTATTATCTTTTTTATATTTCAATTCGTATTTTGTTCGCTACCGTTACGAGTCATTTTTTCGTGTTGGCTATTTTCATTACCAATTTATCTCAGCAACAACCATTCAAAGCACGGTTGGTCTCCATGGCGGATAAAGACAACAAAGGAGGCCATGGAATAAAAAGCTGGCGAGAATCAAAGATGGAAGTAGACGTCACCGGCCACCGCTGTAAAGCAATTATGACGCACGAAAGGTGGCCAGACAATATACATGTACTCCATCAAAGATCCAAACACATCTAAAAGCCCAGAGAGGGGAAGCAACATTAAGAAGAGAGAAAAATGGGGAAGTACGTAGCAGGAAACACTTTACGGTGTGGCGAAGCGTCGCTCAGAAATGTAAATATTATTGCAAACAGGACAAATTTTTTATGCAGAGACACCAGCCACCAAGGAGGAGAATTTTCGTTGAGTGTCTGAGAAAGCCAAGACACATTGCGTGTCTCTTCAAACCGTATTTATTATTATATTTCATGACAAATAATAAATTTCCTTGTCTGAGGACGTCGGGCAGAAAACACACACACACACACACACACACACACACAACCTATGATGATACAGAATGATATATATTTTTTTGTTTGTGTCTGTAATAAATAAAATAATATTATCCATCAAGGCTTTTACATCAGTAATCTTACCGATGACTTTTAACTATTTATTTACTATGGTCGAGTCTTGAAATATTAGTGAAACAAAGGGTGACTGCTTTTCCCATAAGATATTACCTGCTACTTCTGAACTCTGAGCTTTCGTCTGTTCTTCGTACTTTAGTATCATTATCATTACTATTTTTCATTCAAGAAAAAGTCAGGCCTAATGCTGAGCCTTTCACTTCAGATTTTCTACCCTAAGACATCAGTTCAGTTTATGTTATACGTATTATTATTGAACATAACGGCGAAGGAAGTCGTGGTGGTAACAAGGAAAGGGAGGAATGGTGTTGGTAGGGTAGTAGAAAGATGACTAGAGCAACTGTGAATGTGTCAGGTAAGAAGTGCCGATGCATGTGGGAATACATGTACAGATACATCTAATGTGCTGCGAAATGTTTTGACACCGGTGCATTGCGGGTCCCAAACACATGTACGCAGGAAGGAGCGCGGCCACACCGCGCCTCGACAGCCACCAGTCA
>NC_087164.1:8624922-8657422 GCF_035594125.1 Scylla paramamosain | reverse complement strand
GTCACTGTATTTTTTCTCTATATAATTTGCAATATTTTCATTCAATTCTATGTTTAGGGCACAGCATATATCCATAAAAATGAAAAAAAAAAAGAGGGATTTGGGGACCTGGAACGGATTAATTATTTTTACATTAATTTCAATGGGATAAATTGCTTCTGAATTTGAACATTCTCAATTCGAATAGCCCAAAAAGAACCACTCAAGTTCGAATCACGAGGTACCACTGTATTAAAAAATTCTTCGACTCACAGACCAGAGAGAGTGGGTGACAGGATAGAACCCTGAGAAACACCAGTGTTAATAGATTTAGAAGAACAGTGACCGTCTATCAAAATAGCAATAGAACGGTCAGAAAGGAAACTTGAGATGAAGTTACAGAAGGAAGGATAGAAGTCATAGAAGGATAGTTTGGAAATCAAAGCTTTGTGCCAGAATCTATCAAAATCTTTTGATATGTGTATGGCAACAACAAAGGTTTCACCAAAATCTCTACAAAAGGATGACCAAGACTCAGTAAGGAAAGCCAGTAGAGCAGGCTTGACAAAACCCATACTGGAGATCATTATGTGAAGTGATAAATGCTTAAGAAACCTCCTGTTGAGGATAGATAAAAAACTTCAGATAGGCAGGAAATTAACGCATAAGGAAGGTAATTTGAGGGATTAGAACGATAACCCTTCGTAGGAACAGGCTGACTGTAGGCAAACTTTCAGCTAGAAGGAAAGTCTGATGTTGATAGACAGAGTTGAAAGAGTTTGATTAGGCAAGGTGCAAGCACGGAGGCACAGTTTGGGAGAAAAATAGGAGGGACCCCATCAGGTTCATATGCCTTCCGATTGTTTAGGCCAGCGAGGGCCTGGAAAGCACCACTGCGAATGATTTTAATAGGTAGCATGAAGTAGTCAGAGTGTGGAGGAGAGGAAGGAACAAGCCCTGAATCATCCAAGGTGGTGTTTTAGGAAAGGTTTCAACGAAGAGTTCAGCTTTAGAAACAGGTGGGATAGCAGTGATGCCATCAGGTTAAAATAAAGGAGGGAAAGCTAAAGAAGCAAACTTATTTGAGATGCTCTTGGGTATCTGCCAGAAATCACGAGAAGTTAGATCTTAAAAGATTTTGACACTTTTTAATAATGAATGAGTTTTTAGCTAGTTGGAGAACAGACTTGGCATGATTCCAGCCAAAAATGTTAAGTGTGGCTGCAGTACTCTTTGTGTGTCACCTCTATATCATGTGGAAGGTTGAGGTTGAGAGAAAGAATGAGGAATATACGCCTCCATGCCAGACATTATCACCTCTTTTATGGGCTCACCACACAGAAACGGGTTTGTGATACGGGAAATCAGCTTAATACCTCCTCAGGTCCCCCTAATTAGCAAAGGCAAAACGCCAGAGGCACCTCCGCTTTGGGGGATCCTGAGGAGGGACTGGAGCGATAGGACAAGATACAGATATCAGATTGTGGTCGGAGGAGCCCAACGGAGAAGATAGGATAACAGCATAAGCAGGATTAGAGGTTAGGAAAAGGTCAAGAATGTTGGACGTATCTCCAAGACGGTTAAGGAATACGAATAGGGTGTTGCACCAGTTGCTCTAGATTGCAGAGGATAGCAAAGTTAAACGCTAGTTCACCGGGATGGTCAATCAATGGAGAGAAAAACCAAAGCTCGTGGTGAACATTGAAATCTCCAAGAATGGAGATCTCCGCAAAGGGGAAGAGAGTCAGAATTTGCTCCACTTTGGAAGTTAAGTAGTCAAAGAATTTCTTATGGTAAGAGGAGTTAGGTGAGAGGTATACAACACAGATAAATTTAGTTTGAGTGACTCTGTAGTCGTAGCCAGAATATAGAAAACTCGATAGATTTAAGAGTGTGGGCACGAGAGCAGGTCAAGTCGTTGCTAACATAACGCAACATCCAGCTTTGGATTGATAATGAGGATAGAGAGAGTAAGAGGGAACAGAAAAGGAGCTACTGTCAGTTGCCTCAGACACCTGTATTTCAGTGAGGAAAGGGAGATGTGGTTTAGTAAAGGAGAGGTGGTGTTCTACAGATTGAAAATTAGATCTAACACCGCAGATGTTGCAGAAATTAATGAAGAAAAAGTTGAGGAGGTTGTCAAGACGCTTAGGGTCGATAGTAGAATAGTGGTCCGACCTGGAGACATTTGTGGTCCCCTCACTACTTCTTTACACTCGGCTGGTTACTCGGGTGCAGGTCACTCATCAACAAAAGCTTCTTGTGAGCAATCGCTTACTTCTGGGTTTTGTGTGTACGTAATGAAAAAAAAAAAAAAAAAATTCTGCGAAAACATGTGGCAAGAGAATCGGTGAATCAGGGTGAATCTAGGGTGAATCGTTCATATCGGTGTGGTAGTCTTATCGGTTTGGTGACAAAGTTGTCACCGATTTACTCACCATAAAGTAGTTTTCGCTCTCTCTCTCTCTCTCTCTCTCTCTCTCTCTCTCTCTCTCTCTCTCTCTCTCTCTCTCTCTCTCTCTCTCTCTCTCTCTCTTTAATTCAGTAAGAATTATCGGGGATGTGGAAAAATCAAGTCACCAGAATTTCTGTGTATTTACAAGATTTACATACGGAAGCAAGACTGCCTCCCGGACAAACCACACATGCAAGCGCCGCCAACATCCCTCTGCCGGTACCCACTGACACCGGTGTGACAGTATGAAATGTTCGTGGTGTCCGGATGCCGTGTTTGCTGCCAGCTGTGCGTGGCATCACCCACTTGCAGCTCGCCGGCGCCCAACTCTTGAACACAATAAACTTGTTTAGGCTAGGTTAAGTTAGGTTAATTAGGATTAGGTTGGATTAGGTTTAGATTCATGAATAGGAAAGGCAAATCTTAAAAATTGTTTGTAATCGTTACAATAGTAATTATAGATAAATATTTTTTAACAATAGGCTGAGTTGGGTTAGGTTTAGACTCATGAACAGGAAAGGTGAGGCTTAAAAATTGTTTGAAATGATACAATAGTAATAAGAGACAAATAACTTTTTTAACAATAAGAAATTAAAAAAAGAAATGACAACTAGCTACAACCGGACGATGAGGAACTCAGCCACATTCCTTTAACATTTCCCTTATTGTATCGTAATATTTCTGGTACTCAGTGATCTTGTTACATGTTAATATTCGTGATACACTATTATTACCGTTAACATAAATTTTAGAGCATTAGGATAATGTAGAACTATAAAATCAAACTTCATACGAGACATCGTGGTGAGTGATCCAAAAATACCACAGTTTACCATATCAAACAACATCATTTGCTTACATACAACCTTCTACCAGCAGACGCTTTGATAGAACTCCTCTCCATACCCCGCTACACGAACAAGTGTCTGAACGATAAGTTGGGCGCCCGGACCGTCCGGACATTTCATACAACCACACTGGCACCGCGGACGGCAAAAGTTGATATTCATTATGTAACACGATTTTTGTCTTTGACAAACAAGTGTTATTTTCCAACTCTTTTCAATGCAAAACAACAGAAAATATAAATCATTCTTGTCAAACTTTGCTCTTGTGGCTTATAGAATGATTTTTTTTTTTTTTTTGCCCAAAATAGCTAAATTTCACCATTTTTCCAGATGCTGTCACAGAGAACTTCTTTGCTCTTGTCTTGATGAACTAACCAAATATGTAGCGGATTGCATCTGGAGGATGACTGCAGCCTCTTGATGCCATTTCACCTCTTGTGATGTGTCTTCTCAGGCAGCCAAAGCAGAACTGATTGGTGGTCAGCAAGCCCCTACTTTTATATTGTCAAGCAGTACTCTAGAATATTCTTAGTCTTTCTAGAATGTGTTCCGGAATATTTTCAATCTTTCTAGAATATTCTTGAACCTACTTTAGAATATTCTAAATCATTCTAGAAAATTACTGTAAATTCTAGAAAATTCTTGATACTTCATATTCTACCGTATTGTAGAAAGTTCTAGAATATTCTGGAAATAGTTACATTAAATATAATGTTCTAAAATGTTCTAGAAACTTCTAAAAGTGTCTGGTAGGATATTCTGGAAGGTTTGAGAAGATTTCTGAAATGTAAGCAAATTCTTCTAAATATGAGAAATTTCTTGCTAGATCTGGTCAATTCAAGAATGATCTTATTAAAATTAAAAATCTTTAGAACACTTTATATTCTCTCTTTCAGTTTTTTTTTTTACTTATCTGCAACATTTCAAAAGCAATTAAATAAGCAATTGAGATTTTGCAAAGGTTTTTACCTGACAAGAAAACTAATAGTAGCCCATTCTATAATGAAATAAGGCAAAAATGTAAATTCATTGTTCTGACCACAAAAGTAAAGTTTTAGGATCAAAATAACTTTTTTTTTTCTATTTTGTTTAGATGGAAATAACTTGAAAATTATGGTTTGGGGGCAAGGACAAGACAAAAGTGAAAATTTGTTATATAGTGTATCATATAATAAGTTTATCATTTTAAAAGAAAGGTTACATTTAAAGTAATGATAATACTACATAGATAATGAAGAAAATATGTACAATCTCTCCTATTTATATATTCCTCTCTACATCCTCCAGATATGAATATTAAATAAACCTACCTAACATCCACATTCGCCTGACCGCAGCGTGCACAGGCCAGACACATATGAGAAAGACGAGGAAAAATATAATATAATAATAATAATAATAATAATAATAATAATAATAATAATAATAATAATAATAATAATAGCAACTAACCCTAACATCGCTTGGTCAAATACGTGACGCGTCCTCGCGGTAAAAAAAAAAAAAAAAGTGTACCTAACCATGTTCTTGTGTTGTGGTACCTGTGTTCGAGGGAAGATTGAACTTGTCGCTGAGCACCTCTGTCAGCGCTAAGTCTAATATGATGGATAAGCGTTCCTGGATATGTGAAGATATGTGAGTAGCAAACATCTCGTGTAGACACGAAGGTAATTATTGAAGTTAGAAGACATTAGATGACGAAAATCGTGACCTGCACAATGACCCAAAACCGTTTGGAACGGTGTACCCTTCGTACAAACAACTAACGGTAGCCGTGGGATGAGCGGTGGAAAATAGGTTCTAGGAGTATGACATGTTTGAAGAATCATTGTCCGTCGTTACATGGGTGTATAAGTACGCACATATTGCCAATAAGTGGATGATGAATAAAATGAAATGGATGATAAATAAAATGAGAAACGAAAATTACACAAGTTTGAGTATGACGACATGAAGCGGTGCAAATCCTCCATATAAACAAATACATACACTGAACAATCTCCAGCAATCAGATCGAGAGTAGGAGGCATTTCAAGCAGAAAGAGGCACGTGGAGAACGACAACACTAAGAGTGAGAACTGCTTCGGAGACTGGGTAATAGTGTTTAATGCTGTCTTCATCGAATAGTGGTCATAAGTGGAAGTAAGCTGTCCTAGTTCAAGTGTGGTCAGTAAGTCGACCGCAGGAAAGAGAAAGTTACGTGTCCCTACTCTGCATCAAGCAGATTCCGACTTAAAATGGAATTATGGAAAAGAACTGAGTACAGAGAAACTTAAAAAAACGTCAACTCTCTGATATAGGAGCAGAAATTCAGTTAGAGCATGTATTCAGAAGAACGCCCAGATGAGCACTGTGCAAAGAATGTTAGCATGTTCAAAAAAGATCCTTGATATTCTCTTATACAACAGAGATACACTTGTTATGAAGATTTATGGCCTGCTTATTAGCTGAAGCAAGATTCATGAAATGAGAAACCCCTCCCAGTGCATTAACTAACCCAAGTTTGGAACGGGCATGCTCTGGGTGCCTGCTACAGTCATGCATTGCTGCTGCATGTTGGTGAAAGAGGAATGAGAATTTAGACTTCATAATGTCAGGACCTACATAATGTCTGGAAAAAAAAAAAAAAAAAAAAGGATCGTCCTCGTCCTCAAAGTTCGTCATCGTACTCGAGAATCGTTCTCGTCCTCGAAGTCCTTCTTCGAACTCGAGGATCGTCCTCGTCTTCGAAGCTCGCGGATCTGCCTCGTTTTCGAAGTTTGTCCTCGACGAAAATTTGTCGAGATTAATTTGTGATGGTGATGTGTGATAAATCCCAGATCAACCCTACGGAGGATAACGCATCAGAGTCAGTTAATAACATTATCACTTCCAGTTCGGAGGTTGGTTGATTGCAGTTGTGAAAATAAGTCCCTCTCCCACTTATCAGAGCGAGATGGTAGTGCAGGGGTGTTTTTTTCTGAAACGGCTTGCGTTCACACTCGCACTCTCAGCACGGCTGGCTCAAGGGGCGCCCTGTGTTCATGGGCTTGATTGTTTTTCACTACCATAGGGAGACTTTTTTTCATTATTATAGCAATGTCACAGTTACCTACAAGAATCGTTAATCACTGGTTTTAGAAGTACGTGCCACTGCTTGCCACTAATTTGTTATGGTGAATCAGTGTGGTAGTCTCAAAGTTGTCACCGATATACTCACCATATAGTAGTCTTCTCTCTGGTTCTGTTTAGTGATGTTTAGTTCAGTAAAAATTAGCGGGGAAGTGGAAGTACTAGGTCACTAGTTTCTGTGTATTTACAAGATTTACACACGGAGGCAAGGCTGCCTCCCGGACAAGCCACACACCCAAGCGCTGCCAACGCCCCTCTGCCAGCACCCACTGACACCAGCACCGCAGGCAGCAAAAGCTGACATATTATCAATTTTTTTTTTTTTTTTTTTTATGTAGGAAGGACACTGGCCAAGGGCAACAAAAATCCAATAAAAAGATATGCCCATTGAAATGCCAGTCCCATAAAAGGGTAAAAGCAGTGGTCAAAAATTGATGAATAAGTGTCTTGAAACCTCCATCTTGAAGGAATTCAAGTCATAGGAAGGTAGAAATACAGAAGCAGGCAGGGAGTTCCAGAGTTTACCAGAGAAAGGGATGAATGATTGAGAATACTGGTTAACTCTTGCGTTAGAGAGGTGGACAGAATAGGGGTGAGAGAAAGAAAAAAGTCTTGTGCAGCGAGGCCGCGGGAGGAGGGGAGGCATGCAGTTAGCAAGATCAGAAGAGCACTTAGCATGAAAATAGCGGTCGAAGACAGCTAGATATGCAACATTGCGGCGGTGAGAGAGAGGCTGAAGGCTGAAGAGGAAAGGAGTTGATGAGACGAAAAGCTTTTGATTCCACCCTGTCTAGAAGAGGTTTATTATTTTAAAAGAAAAGTTACAATTAAATCAATGATCATACTACATATATAATGAAGAAAATATGTATAATCTCTCCTATTCATATATCCCTCTCTACATCCTCCAGATATGAATATTAAATATCCACACTCGCCTGACTTCAGCGCGCACAGGCCAGGAAGAGAGGAGGAGAAGGAGGAAAAAATCTAATATAACAACAACAACAACAACAACAATAATAATAGTAATAGTGATAATAATAATAACAATAATAATAATAGTAACTAGCCCTAACAAGAAGCTTGTAGAGAGGAAGGAAGAGGTCTGATGTGTCTCAGTATTGCTATTTAGCCTTACTCCTTCTTAATGTTGAGTATATTTTTCATCTGTCGTCAGAAGACGTTTCAAAATCCATCCACGCTACTTTCCGGTGTTAACATTATAAAATTAATGTTTTTGTTATGGTTGTTACGACAAGTATTCTTGATCAACTCTCCATCACCCGGAGAGCAGTACAAGCAGCTGACCACTGTTTTAACGGACTTTTTCTTTACACGTCTCCGCTCGAGGTTCTGGAATAACAAGACCTGCTAGAAAACACGGTGTCTTACTAGCTGGAATGGGAATCTTGAGGCAGAACAGCAGACCACAACTTACAGCGAGGTGCTCCTATCCGACTCGCCAATCTACCAGCATTATTTATTGGACATACGTTGTTATGGAAAGATTACTGCTAATAAATTGGCAACTTTGGATTATGGTGTCTTTCGGTCTCGGCCCAATATATATATATATATATATATATATATATATATATATATATATATATATATATATATATATATATATATATATATATATATATATATATATATATATATATATATATATATATATATATATATATATATATATATATATATATATATATATATATATATATATATATATATATATATATATATATATATATATATATATATATATATTTTTTTTTTTTCTTTTTTTTATTTATTTATTTATTTTTTCTTCAATAACGGTGGGCATGAAATGTCCATTAATGAAAAAAAAAAAAACTGTATTCACTATTAACCATTCATTTACTGAGATGTCACGTACACAAACACAACAACAACAACAACAACAACAACAACAGGAACGACGACGACGACGACGACACCAACAGCAACGACAACAGCAAAAACAACAGCGACAACAGTAACAACACAAGAGACAACAATAATAGTTACAGCAACGACAACAGCAACAACGACAACAACAACGGCAACGGCAACAACGACAACTTCAATGACGACAACGACAATGACGACAACGACAACAGCGACAATGACAACAACGACAACAACAACGGCAACAACGACAACAACAACGACGATAACGACAACGACGATAACAACAGCGACAACAACAACAATGACGACGACGACAACAAAAACACAAAGGAACCAGTAGCAAGACGAAAAATGCTGATAACAGAAACACAACCAGAAGTGCAACACACACACACACACACACACACACACACGGACTGGTGGCGCAGTGATTAGCGCGTCACAATTGGGAGATCGCGAGTTCTATTTCCGGGCCAGAGGCCAGGTGATACTTTGCAGTGTAGACCCTGTTCACCAAGAAGTCATTATGTGCGTTGTGTAAATCTGGAGATGTGACCCGCTAAGAGAAATAAACTCCTTAAAAAATGCACAGGTTGGTCTGCTCATTCTGGACCTGGTCTTCCACGTTAGTTGGCGTCATCTGGCTACCATAGTATCTAAGATATTTCCTTCGGGTTAATGTATATTCAAGATTTAGTATGTGTGTTAATATGTAAGATGTGGATTTTCAGCTATAAGGCTGTAAAATAAATAAACCTATTATTACTATCATTATCACACACACACACACACACACATACAGGTAAGTCCTTGCCACCATCCACACTGTACGTATAACCCACTGCAAGTTTGTTTCGTCCAAAGTTCACCAATACGAAGCGAGGATAAGCCCAACCGTTAGAGGACGACAACAGTTGGGTAATTTATGTGTTAAGATATGGAGGGAGAAGTTTGTAGGATGCTTGTTAAGTGATAATGACCTCACAGCATCGAGAACTGAGAGCCTTACCATGGTGTGATGCACGTTTCCAAACTGCTTCTGGTCTCTCTGTCCTTTGCGAGACTGAACTTGTAAATTTCATCCTGAGATCTTGATAGTGACAGCTGTTCAGTATCTTTTACAGTTTCTTAAGCCTAAGAAAGATCAAACATAGAAATAAGCATTTTAAATAAAACTATACTTTACTCTGCTTGGGTAAAAAGAAAAAAAAATCAAGTTTAGATCTCTGAAAATTTTTAAGTTTGTTGCTTCAGTCAGGGCAAAAGTTATGCTGAAATATGATGTAGACCAAGGAAGAGAAAAAAAGAAATTACATAGAGAATGATCACACTGGCAGATCACACACACACACACACACACACACACAGGATGAAAAGAGACATTGAAGGAAGACAGTGAGGCTCGTAAACACTGAGAAGTAAAACTATCAGACTGTTTCGAGAGGTTGAAAGGGAAAGTATTCTTTTGTTCACAATTCAGGGGAAGTCTCTCTCTCTCTCTCTCTCTCTCTCTCTCTCTCTCTCTCTCTCTCTCTCTCTCTCTCTCTCTCTTCGTTGGATCATGAAAGATTTCAAGACGTGTAAGTGTCTTCCATCTCTGTTCTCATGTCCAGCCACGCGGCACCTTTCACCTCCACCTCTCCTGGATACCGCACACCCTTCCTTCCTTCCTTGCTCTCCGATGCTGTGTACATTCTCTCCTTTTTCGAATGTTTGTTTTCCATTTTCTTCCTCCCAGCGTCCCTCGTACCTTCTTTACCTTCTCTTTTTCTCCATCCTCCTTCTCCTCATTCGCCTTGTTCTCATTTCCTCCTCCTCATTTGCCTCGTTCTCTCCTCCTCCTCCTTCCTCTCCTCTTTCACCAACTATATTTTTTGCCATTTCTTTTATTTTTTCTATACCTTGTGAAATTTAATTTTCTGTCTCTCTAACTTGTTTTCTACTGTTTTATTCTCTTTCTTGCATAGCGGAGAAAAAATTAGTACAGCATTATGATCTTTCGTCTTTTTTTTCTTTTGCAGTTTATTTTGATGCTCTTTCTGGCATGATTTTATATATCTCTTCCAATTTTCTCAAGCTCTAGTAATGCTTTCTCTCTCTCTCTCTCTCTCTCTCTCTCTCTCTCTCTCTCTCTCTCTCTCTCTCTCTCTCTCTCTCTCTCTCTCTCTCTCTCTGATATCCTCTTGCAATCCTGTTCCTGCCGGATAGAATGTTCGGAGATGACCCTACAAGAGAAATTGGACTAATTTTGCTAATTTTTATGTGTGTGTGTGATTTGTGTGTCTGTGCATGGGTGTGTGTGTGTGTGTGTGTGTGTGTGTGTGTGTGTGTGTGTGTGTGCGCGCTAGATGACCAGCCAGGCTTACAACAGGACCAGCGGGTAACAACGCACGTACACATAAGGTCTCTTTGTCTGCTTTGATATTTGTTGCCTCTTTCTCAGAATCTTCCTTATTAGTTCCGACAATAAGGCGAAGAAAACTTAGCTTCAATATTTACCTTGTTTCTGTCAAGGGAGTTCAGACAACTTCACCAGTCACCACTAGAAATATATACTACTATTCGCGCTGCCACTCTCCACCACCAGGCAGCTCTCCACCACAACTTACTCTTTTCACAACCAAAAGCAGTCGAAGAGGCGGAGACGGAAAGAAAATACACCCTTCCCTCATGACACATACACTGATAGGGATACAGCTACTCCTGTTTCATAAAGGCATCACCACAACCCACTCTTTTCATAACCTATTTAAAAAGGAGTCGATTGGGGAGGTGACGGAGACAAAGAGCACCCTCCCCTCATAACACCTGCACGGATAACAATTGTAAGCGCACTCAGTAACAAGTAACCCTCAATTATGAATGAGTTTATCTATGTTAGCAATTTCATTTCAAATGAATGAACTGAATTTATTATGGTTTTCAAATTTAATGTTTTGTATCTCTATTCCTAGCTTTTTCTCATTAACAAGACATTAATTGTTAATAAATATTGTTATGCTCTTGTCATAATATAAATATTATCTTTATTTTTATTACTACTATTATTATTATTATTATTATTATTATTATTTTTATTATTATTATTATTATTATTATTATTATTATCATTATTATTATTATCATTATTGTTATTACTGTGTGTGTGTGTGTGTGTGTGTGTGTGTATGTGTGTGGTACGGTGGCATTACTTGCTCATGATGCAAATAACAACAAGATTAAAGGCCCCGTCATACATTCAAGATTTTCGTCACGATAGAGCCAAGAATAGCATTTTTGGTGCTGTCGTGACATTATTGGTCCTTCACGACAGCGTCATGACAGTGTCATGGTAGCTTCACGACGAACCTATGACCGTCACGACAAGATCACGAAAACTATATGACAACGTCACGATTTGCCGAATTTCAAAATTTAACAGTCATTTTTGCCGTCACGACAAAGTGATGATGGACAAGACAGAGTCACGACTAAGTCATAACAAACTCATAACGGTGTCATGACGGTGTCACAATGGCATCACAGTTATACCCCTTGGGTGACCGCAGGAGATATATAAAAGGGATGGGTCGGACCACAGTTCATCGAGTATCTGCGTGAGTAACATTCTGCAGCACCCCTACATCTATGCAATAGCTCTCAGTGTTAAGTTGCTGACGGACGACAACGTGCGGAAGTTGGTGCTACTGTGTGAGCTGAGGTTGCAGACCATCCATACTCAGATACTGCTAGTGAAATACAGAGCTCATCTGCAAAAAAGAAGGATGAGGTAACCAAATGGCAAAGAAGGAAGAGATCTTTGTGGGTGCGCCTTTAGATAGACAAGGAGAACACGGTATGGTCAGTAATAACACTTGTTGTAGGAACTGATAACCGAGGACAAAACTATGACGAGACTATGAGTACTAGCTCTGTCATGTCGCTCGCGTGACGCTTTTGTAGGACTGTCTTGACGCATGGGCCATTTACGTAGCCACCATTTGGCTACGACTACAGAGTCACTATCAAACTAAATTTATCTGTGCTGTATACCTCTCACCTAATTTCTCTGACTATAAGAAATTCTTTGACTACCTAAATTCCAAAGTGAAGCACATTCTGATCCTCTTCCCTTTTGATAAGATCTCCATTCTTGAAGAGTTCAATGTCCACCACCAGCTTTTGGTTTTCCTCTCCCTTCATTGAGTATCCTGATGAACTAGTCTTCAACTTTGTTATCCTCCACGACCTAGAGCAATTGATGCAACACCCTACTCGTACGCCAAACATTCTTGACCTTTTCCTGACCTCTAATCCTTCTGCTTATGCTGTCACCCTCTCTTCTCCGTTGGGCTCCTCCGATCACAATCTCATATCTGTATCTTGTCCTATCGCTCCAATCCCTCCTCAGGATCCCGCTAACCGAAGGTGCCTCTGGCGTTTCGCCTCTGCTAGTTGGGGGGACCTGAGGAGGTATTTTGCCGATTTTCCTTGGAATGACTACTGTTTCTGTGTCAGAGACCCGTCTTTGTGTGCCGAGCGGATAACAGAAGTGATAGTGTCTGGCATGGAGGCGTACATTCCTCACTCTTTTTATCGACCTAAATCTTCCAAACCCTGGTCTAACACAGCTTGTTCTCGTGCTATACATGATAGAGGGGTGGCCCACAAAAGGTACTTAATTAAGCCTTCCATCACCAGAATCTTATGCAATTTCTATTCTGTCCGGAACCATGCCAAGTTCCAACTTCAACTAGCCAAAACTCCTTCATTTACAAAAAATGTCAAAATCTTTCAAGATCTAACTCCCCTCGTGACTTCTGGCACCTGGCCAAAAATATCTCCAATAACTTTGCTTCTTCTTCTTTCCCTCCTTTATATCAACCAGATGGCACCACTACTATCACATCTATCTCTAAAGCTGAACTCTTCGTTCAAATCTTTGCTAAAAACTCTACCTTGGACGATTCAGGGCTTGTTCCTCCTCCCCCACCCTCTGATTACTTCATGCTACCTATTAAAATTCTTCTCAATGATGTTTTCCATGCCCTCGCTGGCCTAAACCCTCGGAAGGCTTATCGATTTGATGGAGTCCCTCCTATTGTTCTCCGAAACTGTGCCTCTGTACTTGCACCTTGCCTAGTTAAACTCTTTCAGCTCTGTTTGTCAACATCTACCTTTCCTTCTTGCTGGAAGTTTGCCTACATTCAGACTGTTCCTAAAAAGGGTGACCATTCTAATCCCTCAAACTACCGTCTTATTGCTTTAATTTCCTGCCTATCTAAAGTTTTTGAATCTATCCTCAACAGGAAGATTCTTAAACACCTATCACTTCACAGCCTTCTATCTGATCGCCAGTATGGGTTCCGTCAAGGCCGCTCTACTGGTGATCTTCTGGCTTTCCTTACTGAGTCTTGATCATCCTCTTTTAAAGATTTTGGTGAAACTTTTGCTGTTGCCTTTGATATATCAAAAGCTTTTGATAGAGTCTAGCACAAACCTTTGATTTCCAAACTACCCTCCTACAGCTTCTATCCTTCTCTCTGTAACTTCATCTCAAGTTTCCTTTCTGGCCGTTCTATTGCTGCTGTGGTAGATGGTCACTGTCCTTCTAAATCTATTAACAGCGGTGCTCCTCAGGTTTCTGTCCTGTCACCCACACTCTTCTTATTATTCATCAATGACCTTCTAAACCAAATTTCTTGTCCTATCCACTCCTACGCTGACGATACCACCGTGCACTTTTCCACGTCTTTTCACGTAGGGAAGCTACAGAATGCTTGACTTCTGATCTTTCTAAAATTTCTGATTGGGACAGAGCAAACTTGGTATTGTTCAATGCCTCAAAAACTCAATTCCTCCATCTATCAACTCGACACAGCCTTTCAGAAAACTATCCCCTCTTCTTCAATGACACTCAACTGTTCCCCTCTTCTACACTGAACATCCTCGGTCTGTCCTTTACTTATAATTTGAACTGGAAACTTCACATCTCATCTCTATCTAAAACAGCTGCTATGAAGTTAGGCGTTCTGAGACGTCTCCGCCAGTTTTTCTCATGGACTCGCACCTCAGTGGGCTTTTTTTTTTTTTTGGCCTTTGGCCAGTGTCCTTCTTACATAAAAAAAAAAAGGAAGATTCTTAAATTCTTTGACTCCACAACCTTCTATCTGATCGCCAATATGTATTTCGTCAAGGCCACTTTAATGGTGACCTTTTGGCTTTCCTTACAGAGTCTTGGTCGTCCTCTTTTAGGAATTTTGGTGAAACTTTTTTTCTGTTGTCTTAGACATATCAAAAGCTTTTGATAGAGTCAGGCAGAAAGCTTTGATTTTCAAACTATGCTCCTACGGCTTTTGTTTTTCTCTCTGTAACTTCATCTCAAGTTTCCTTTCCTACCGTTCTATTGCTGCTGTGATAAACGGTCACTGTTCTCCTAAATCTATTAACGGAGGTGTTCCTCAGGTTTCTGTCTTATCACCTATCCTCTTCCTATTATTCACCAATGATCTAAAACCAAATCTCTTCTCGTATCCACTCCTACGCTCATGATACCACCCTGCACTTTTCCACGTCTTTTCATAGATGTCCAATCCTTCAGAAAGTAAACAGTTCACAAAGGGAAGCCACAGAACGCCTGACTTCTGATCTCCCTGAAATTTCTGATTGGAGCAGAGCAAACTTAGTATTGTTCAATGCCTCTGCAACTCAATTCCTCCATCTATCAACTCGACACAACATTCCCAGTAACTATCCCCTCTTCTTCAATGACATTCAACTGTCCATCTCTTTTACCGGAATATCCTCGGTCTGACCTTTACCTTTTAATCTAAACTGGAAATTCCACATCTCATCCCTAACTAAAAACTGTTTCTTTTATGAAATTAAACTTTTTGAGTCGTTTCCGGCAGTTTTTCTTGCTTCCCCCCCCCCCTCTGCCGTTTGCTAACTCTGTACAGGAGCCTTATCCGTCCATGTATGGAGTATGCTTCACATGTTTGTTAAGGAGGGGATCCACTCATACCGTTCTTTTAAATGGGTTGGAATCAAAAGCTTTTCGTCTTATCAACTTCTTTCCTCTAACTGATTGACTTCAGCCTTTCTCTCATCGCCACAGTGTTGCATCTCTTGCTATGTTCTACCACTATTTTCATGCTAACTACTCTTCTGATCCTGCTAACTGCATGACTCCCCTTCTCCCGCGGCCTCGCTTCACAAGACTTTCTTCTTTCTCTCACCCTATTCTGTTTATCTCTCTAATGCAGGAGTTAGCCAGTAGTCTTAATCTTCATCCCTTTCTCTGGTAAACTCTGGAACTCACTTCCTGCTTCTGTATTTCCTCCTTCTTATGACTTGAACTCTTTCAAGAGGGAGATTTCAAGACAATTATCCTTTAAATTTGACGGCCGCTCTTGACTCTGTTCGGGGACCGGCAACTAAGTAGGGCTTTTTTTTTACAATAATTTTGTTGCCTTTGGCCAGTCCCCCTCTTACATAAAAAAAAAAAAAAAATCATAGTTCACCGTGACGCAGTATTCTAATCTGTCGAATATCCATCAAAATTATTAGCTCTGTCGTGACACACTAAGTGTGTCGTGACGAGTGTCACGACGGACCAATGACTGTCACGATTGCGTGACGACAGACCTATGTCCGTCACGACGCCGCGACTTGATGGGTTGAATATTCGTCGAGTTCCACGATTTTTTTGAACATGCTCAAAAATTCTTGAGGGCCCCGTAATGACCTACGGCCGTCTAGACTCGTTACGAATGACCACAAAACTGCGTCACGACAGAACCATGACCACTATTCTTGGAAATGTCGTGATGAAAATTTTGAATGTGTGACGGTTTTTTTTTTTCAACGAAAGTTAAATAAGTGGAGACAAGAAAAAAAAAATGTGATATTTCCTTAACCTTTTGATTGCTTTGACTCATGAAAATTAATCAAGTGGTCTGGCGCAAACTGTAGAGTGTAATTTTGAAAGATACCACTAATAAAGAAAAGTGACCAGGTATATCAAACTTTTTTGCCTTGTACCTATATATTTTGGTTCAAAATAATCTTTTAATACTTAAATTAACCAAGAGTTATGGCGTCATTAGCGATGCAAAGATATATGCCTATAACATTATGAGTGTGTTACAAGCATACAAAACAAATTTCATCAGGGAAGTAAGGAACATTAACGTAAAAAACTCTTCGGAACGAGTTACTTCCCATCCATATGACGGAACATGGTGGGACAGAAGCAAGAGCCAGGCGGATGTTAAAAATAAAAGCCGATGTCAGCGTGATCAGCCTTCATTACCAGTGAGTAAAACACGTTCTCATATAAACAGTGAAGCAAACTTGGCCTTTAGGCAAACAATGCAGTTTTTGAGAATAAGTCTACGTATAATTTCCCTTTCAATAAAGATTCCTGTTGGGAGGATCGTTGCCTAATTAATGAGAAAATATTGGGCAGTCATCAACATAGAAGTTCAAGTGATAAAGCGATATGAAGAGGAGGAAGAAATCAATGCTGTTAATTGAGAGTCCGCCAGAGATCTTCAAGGATCAGGAATATGAGTAAGGAATTATAAGGAGGTAACATCAGCAAAGACCATGGAATGAGAGAGTACCATGCTACATACTACTACTGTAAAAAAAAATAATAATAATAAATAAACAAAATGATAATAATAATAATAATAATAATAATAATAATAATAATAATAATAATAATAATAATAATAACAATAATAATAATAATAATAATAATAATAACAATAATAATAATAATAATAATAATAATGAAATTAAATAAAAAAATAAATAAATAAAGGAAGAGGCCCAAGAACAATGCACTATGGGAAACCAGTCTTGACATTAATAAATATATGATATCTATAAATAGCAACGTTGACACCTGTAAGCTAAAATAAATAAATAAATAAAATAGATAAAAGTAATAATAATAAATAAATAAATAAATAAATAAATAAATAACTTAGAACATAGTAAGGAATCTTTGATATACGGACCTTAATTCAAAAGCTAATGCTTAATGACTGACTACAATAAAGACAGAAGAGAAATGTAGCAAAACAAGTCTGGTCCTCAGCCCGGCGATAAATCGATTGTACTTCAAAAGGTTTCCAAAGCATATTGATTTTAATCTTGCTCAATCTGTCCAAGAACTATTCAACAAACTAACTTATTAGCTTTCATTGTTCTCGCTCAAGAGGATCTTCAAAAAATACCTTGATAATTGATATCCATCTGTTTTCACGGAGAGTCTTTCGTTGCAAAGGCCTCGCCTGAACGGACACTCAGGAATTTTCTTTATTGCTTCATGTGTGAATTTAAGTTCTAGCCATTTCCAACACTCAAACTTGCTAATTTTGATCCTAAATGGTTATGACTTCGATAAGCTTTTCGACATGAAATTTCCTATTAGTACTTCAGGTAAATGTCATGCAGTTATTGCCTACATTCGGCAGCGAAACAGACAGCTTCATCAAGCTGATGTGAGACTGCTTCATGGATAAAGACTGTATTTGATCTTTTGCGGTGCATCTCCACAACATTCTCAGGAAAACAAACGTAACACATAACGAAGACAAGCACGAGCAAGATTGTCAATTATTTTTTTTAAATAATAAATAATAAATAAATAAATAAATACATAAATAAATAATCGAAAACAATAAAGAAATTGATAGATAAAAGAAAATGATTATGTACATATATATATATATATATATATATATATATATATATATATATATATATATATATATATATATATATATATATATATATATATATATATATATATATATATATATATATATATATATATATATATATATATATATATATATATATATGGGCGGTGACTTTATATTGATATCAGCGGCAGTTGGAGCTGTGAGATGATCATTTCGTGAAGAAGCACAAAAAGTTCACGATTGTGGCTCACTTCACCAACTAGAACAGGCGTTGTTACAAATTAGATACATGCTTAAGAACGTGAGATCTTTAAGACGAATGTTACAGACTTTGCTCGGCAGTCTAATATTCCGTAAGTTGTAGAAGATTCTGTAAGATATTACAGAAGCTCTTTTATTTATTTGCTAATAGAGAATAATGGTGATGTTCGTTTTCATAGTAATATGAAACTAACCAGATGCGAGCAGACCAATAAACACCTGTTGTTGTGTTTCTGAAACACCTCTTTCATGGTGAGCCTATGATGAAAGAATCACACTACTCATTCCATATTACCTTTATAAGTGTATCTCTGTAGGAATTTATCGACCAAAATAAAAAAGTACGAAAGTTGAATGTTACTTTCTCCTTTTGAATATTATTCTGGATGAAAAATCGGTCCTCTGTTTATGCATCGCTGGTGGTGAAGGGAAGCCTAACCTGACAAGCTAAGTGTAATGCGTAGTGTTTGCCTGAGGTACACGCTTTCCCCATCGTCAGGATTCCTCCAAATCCTGAGCATTCTGGAACGGTCTTTGCGTTGCTACACAGACGCCATAGAGTCCTGAAAAACCTTAATATCATTTTTCTCTTTTTTTTTTTATTTCTTCTCGAGTTTT
The DNA here is from genome assembly GCF_035594125.1 of Scylla paramamosain. Lineage (NCBI taxonomy): Eukaryota > Metazoa > Arthropoda > Malacostraca > Decapoda > Portunidae > Scylla > Scylla paramamosain. The sequence continues at coordinate 8,638,535 of NC_087164.1, read as the reverse complement.
CTGAAGTTTATTATGTACTTACTGTGTCTGCGGATACAAAACCGCATTTGAGACTCAGTTAAAAAGAAAATGTGTGTGGAAATTTGGGGAAAACCCCACTATCTTGAGGCAACATATGGCGGTGAGCAGCAAGGAGGTGGAGACGACTTGGGATACCTGGCCTTGGTTCCACTTGAGCCACTAAGAAGCGGGCATAATGTGTGTGTGTGTGTGTGTGTGTGTGTGTGTGTGTGTGTGTTGTTGTTGTTGTTGTTGTTGTTGTTGCTGTTGTTGTTGTTGTTGTTTTTCTTCTTCTTCTTCTCTTTTCTTTTTTTTTCGGGTTAGTTTGTCTTTGCACGTGAGGCGACGACAATCTTCTCTCACTCGCTCAAGAAAATAGAAAAAAATTATGTTCATATTGTGTTACATTTCAATCTTTCCCTAACGTCTGTGACGTGCATGCTAATGTTAACAGCACGATCTCTTACTTTGCGACGGTGAGTAGCTAAAATATTTCGAACAATATGGTGCGAGACTCACTCGAAAGGACTGGCAAAGGTGCAATTGGTAGAGGACCGGGGTAAGATGTGATGCGAGGAGACAAAACATAGTGGTATCCTGGATGCAAGAAACTCTGACTCTGAAAATCTGAAAGTCCATCCTAATCTGATGAGGTGTCGCTTAACTTGATGGCCTCGTCCGCCATCTTTAACACCCTATGACATATATGATACTTTTAAAACACTTTATTTCGATACAGCAGAGCTTAAAAAAAAAAAAAAGTGAAATTTCATTCAATAATGTAAATCTGAAATAAGCATACACGAAAGAATATTCAGGTACCATAGGTCGTGTGGAAATTTACCACTGAAAAGGGGTATAAAACTGAATTAGACGAGAAATGTAAAAAAAAAAAAAGAATAATAATAATAATAATAATAAAAAAAAAATAAATAAAAGAATAAAAAAAAAAAACAAGTTTGTTCCGTATTTTTACTCGTTCACAAGTTGGACTGCAATCGATTTTTTTTTGTTGTTTTTTAGACTTTTAACATATATTTTGACTTTTATTATTGAATGTTCATTTACACACACACACACACACACACACACACACGAAAAGAAAAAAATCCTGCTGTTTTTGTTTTCTTTTCATCACTCATTTTCCTTATGTGCATTTATTACTTTTTTTCCTCGACATTTTATTCACACTTTCTTTTTTAAGCTTTTTTTTTTTTCCCGCCACAGTCGTCCTTCTCTCCACGGCAACCACCAGCCTGTACCGCCACTGTCATAATTATTTACTCTGTTGTTGTTCTCCATCTCCTACTTTTCTTCTAACCATCACAAGAAGCCTGACCGCCTCTTTCATCACATCCGTCAGAACTTCGGCCTCGCCAAAAAAAAAAAAAAAAAAAAAAAAACTTCGCATGGAGCCTTCCTCGCTGCCTGACAGAAGTCATGCATAACATGGACAAAGAAGACATCCCTTCGCTGTCCAAAAAAGAGAAGAACAAGAACAAGAACAAGAACAAGAACAAGAAGAAAGAAAGAAAGAAAAAAGAAGAAAAGAAACATGAGAAAATCTATACAGATAAAAAACAGATTATGAAAGAGAAAAGAACAAAACTCAACACTGTTCAAAAACGTACTTAGTTTCAATTGATAAAGATCACACAACTGGTTTTATAAATATGAAAAATTTTCCGTCTTCTCGAGGTTGGCAAAGGAATTTTGACACGCCAGACGAAGAGACACCGCCAGCCTGATAGAGCCGTATCTGTAGGCTGCGAGAGATCTTATTGTCAAGGTGTGTGTAGCTAGTAGACTGCCTCCTTCTTTACTACTATTTTTCCCTCGTCCATTTTCTTATGATTCAACTAATGGAAATTATTTAAATTCCTCGCACTTTTCACGCCCTGTTGCGTCTTAGCTTTTCAAGTATATTGCGTCTTTTCTTGACTGCTTACTTTTCTTGACTGTGTTACGGACGTAACACAAATATTGCCTCTAACGTCAGTATCATTTCTATATGCGTTTCTTTATATTGTAAGTTTATTATAAAATCAATAAACACTAATTGTGCTTCATCATTGTTAAAGTAAAGAAAAAAAAAACATTTAATGACTTCCGTAACTTTTCTATGACTTCCGTAACTTTTCTGATACCTAATGTGCCTTATGTAACATTTCAGATGAAGTATTTAGACACAAAGCTTGAAACGTTTCATTGTGTACTTTACTGCATTCACATACAGTTCTGCCTCATTATCAGTTTTGAAAACGTCCCCTAATCATGTAAACGTCAACAACTCCAAGGAAATTGCAATATTCTTTATAAACCTTGGTGTTGCTATTTGACTTTCGATATATGCATTGCTAGGTCTGTATGTCAAAGGATTGCGCAGAATATTGTTACAACAAGGAACATGAAGCAGCTCACTAGAGATAAACACTGGAAAAGTATGGGTGGCCTCAGGTTGCTGCTATAATCACGTCGTCACAAACATCAGATTCCGAAGTGGCAAAGGAAGATCCTACAAGAAATAGAATGGCATACTAAAAGAAGAAAATAAATAAGATAGATAAATAAATTATATATATATATATATATATATATATATATATATATATATATATATATATATATATATATATATATATATATATATATATATATATATATATATATATATATATATATATATATATATATATATATATATATATATATATATACACACACACACACACACACACACACACACACACACACACACACACACACACACACACACACAATCCCTTTTATGGGACTGGCATTTCAGTGGGCTTTTTTTTTTATTAGATTTTTGTTGCCCTTGGCCAGTGTCCTTCCTACATAAAAACACACACACACACACACACACACACACACACACACACACACACACACACACACACACACACACACACACATACACGCGCTTTGACAGTGAAAAACTTTAACTGAAACTGACTGGAGGCGTGACTGGAGGCGTGAGCAACTTAGAGAGCAATATGTAATGGTGTAAACGTAATAACTAGAGGCGTGATGAAGCTGGAAAGCAGTGTGTAATGATGTTAACAGTTAAATAAATGAGGGAAAGCGTGAGGGCATGTGTAACAGTCTCACTATTCACGTCACGGAGTGAGTGGAAGGTGTGAGACCTAGACAAAGTGTGGTGCAAGAAAAATAGAGTGAAGTATGACTCCCCCCTGAAAGTGGTCAAGTCTGGTGGGAAGGGTCTACCAGATTATTATTTTATTTTTATGTAAGAGGGTCACTGGCCAAGGAAAACAAAACCGAAGGAAAAAAAATCATACTTAGGTGCCAGTCCAAAAAGAGACAAGATAATAATCGAAAATTGAAGGATGTCTTGAAAACTCCCTCTTGAAAGAGTTCACATCATAGGAAGGAGGAAATACACAAGCAGGCAAGGAGTTCCAGAATTTAGCAGAGAAAGGGATGGATGATTGAGAATACTGGTTAACTCTTGCATTAGAGAGGCGACAGAATAAGGATGAGAGAAAGAAGAAAGTCTTGTGCAGCGAGGCCGCGGGAAGAAGGGAGGCATGCAGTTAGCAAGATCGGGAGAACAGTTAGCATGAAAATAGCGGTAGAAGAAAGCAAGAGATGCAACACTACGGTGATAAGAATCAGGATGAAGACAGTCAGTTAGAGGAGATGAAAAAATTTTCATTCCACCTTGTCTAAAATAGCAGTATGAGTGGAAATTCCTCCTACATATGAAGCATACTCCATACTTGGGCGGATAAAGCCCCTATACAGAGTTAACCGATGGGGGGGGAAGAGAAAAAATAAAGCTGGCGGAGACGATTCAGAACACCTAACTTAATAGAAGTTGTTTTAGCTAGAGATGAGATGTGAAATTTCCAATTTAGATTATAAGTAAAGGACAGACCAAGGATGTTCAGTGTAGAAGAGGGGGACAGCTGAGTGTCATTGAAGAAGAGGGGATAGTTGTCGAGAAAGTTGTATCGAGTTGATAGATGAAGGAATTGGATTTTTGAGGCATTGAACAATACTAAGTTTACTCTGCCCCAATCAGAATTTTTAGAGAGTTCAGAAGCCAGACGTTCTGTAGCTTCACTGCGTGAATTATTTACTTCCTGAAGGGTTGGAGGTCAACGAAAAAACGGTAAAGTGCAGGGTGGTATCATCAGCGTAGGAGTGGATAGGACAAGAAGTTTGGTTTAGAAGACCATTGATGAATCACACAATGTAACAAATTTTCACTTTTGTTTTGTCCTTGTCCCCAAATCATAATTTTCCCAGTTATTTCCATCTAAACAATATATATATATATATATATACGAGTATATATATAGTTATTTTGATCCTAAAACTTTGTTTTTGTGGTTTGGACAATGAATTTACATTCTTTACTTATTTCATTATAGTATTGGTTTACTATTGGTTTTCATGTCAGGTAAAGACCTTTGCAAAATCTCAGTTACTTATCTAATTCCTTTTAAAAATGTTGCAAATAAGTTAAAACAATGAAAGAAAAATATAAAGTGTTGTAAAGATTTTTAATTTTAGTAAGATCATTCTTGAACTGACCAGATCTAGCAAGAAATTTCTCATATTTAGAAGAATTTGCTTACCTTTCAGTTTTCTCAAATCTTCCAGAATGTTCTACCAGACACTTTTAGAAGTTTCTAGAAAATTTTAGAATATTCTATTCAATGTAAACATTTCCAGAATATTCTAGGACTTTTTAGAATACAGTAGAAATATGAAGTATCAACAATTTTCTAGAATCTGCAAGAATTTTGTAGAATGATTTAGAATATCCTGAAGTAGGTTCAAGAATATTCTAGAAAGATTGAGAAGATTCTGGAAAACATTCTAGAAAGACTAAGAATATTCTAGAGTACTGCTTGACACTATAAAAGTAGGGACTTGCAGACCACCAATCAGTTCTGCATTGGCTGCCTGAGAAGATATATCACAAGAGGTGAAATGGCATCAAGAGGCTGCAATCATTCTCCAGATACATTCTGCTACATATATGGTCAATTCATCAAGACAAGAGCAAAGAAGTTCTCTGTGACAGCATCTGGAAAAATGTGTGAAGCTTATGAAGCATATTTTGCTGTGCCAGCTGGGGGACCAAGACAAGACCTGGGCACCTCATTTTGCTTGTGAGCATTGTAAGAGAACACCGGGGGCTAAAATAGCTGTTAGTTTTTCAAGAGTAAAATCCAATTAAGAATTAAGAATAAAAATAAAATAAGTTTAACAGAAACACATACTGTTGTTCTTTTACAGGAAAACAGAGCAATGAAATTTGCTATTCCTAGAATATGGCGTGAACCTACTGATCACTCAACTGACTGCTTTTTCTGCATGGTGGATCGTTCCAAACACCTGTTGTTTTCTATCCAGACATTCCATCTTCCATTGCACCAGTACCACATAATGCTGATTTTCCTGTACCAGCTCCTCCAGAAAGAAGTTAACTATCAGAGGAATGCAGCAAGTCAGAAGATGAGCTAAACAGAGAGGAAGACTGTGACATCACTGATACAATTGTAGTTGAGAGGAATCCTTACTACCCAGATCAAAGAGGCCTCTATGACCTCATCAGAGATCTTGGTTTGACGAGGTCAAATGGTGAGCTTTTGATTTCAAGGTTGAAGGAATGGGATTTACTTGAAGGTTGTGTGCAAATGACCAGCCAAAGAAAACGCCACAAACATTTCTCCAGCTTCTTTCCAAAGGAAGATAGGCTATGCTACTACATTGATGTATCAGGCTTGTTTGATGCTATTGGAATTGCTTGCAATGCAGATGAATGGAGACTTTTCATTGACAGCTCCTCCAAAAGCCTGAAAGCTGTACTTCTGCACAATGGAAACAAGTATCCATCTCTGCCTCTTGCTCATTCTGTGCATCTTAAGGAGGACAACAACAGTATAAAGCTTCTACTGGAAACTTTGAACTACAACAAATATGGCTGGAAAGTTAATGGAGACTTCAAGATGGTGGCTTTCTTGATGGGACTGCAAGGTTTTACCAAGAATCCCTGTTTTCTTTGCCTTTAGGACAGTAGAGACAGAGCAGCATATTACCAGAGAAAGCACTGGCCTCCAGTGGGAGCACACAATATCAAACATGAGCAATTGGTGAATCCTTAAAAGGTTTTGTTTTCTCCACTACACATCAAACTGGGTCAGTTTGTTACAGCTATTGGCAAGGAGCCTGGTGCCTTCAAATATCTTCAAGACTTCTTTCCTAAGCTTTCAAAGGCAAAGGTGAAAGCTGGTATCTTCGTTGGGCCACAAGTAAGGAAAATTATGGAGTGCTCAGAATTTCTACAGCTCCCAGAAAAGGAGTAAAAAGCTTGGGAGTGTTTCACTGCTGCAGTATAGGGCTTTCTTGGCAACAACAAGGCTGATAACTATATGGAACTGGTTGAAGCTTTAGTGAAAAACTATGGCGAGATGGGCTGCAGAATGTCCTTGAAGGTCCATATCCTAGATGCTCACTTCGAAAGCTTAAAAAACATGGGAGCATATTTAGAGGAATAAGGGGAGCGCGTCCACCAAAATATAATGAACTTTGAACAGAGATATCAGGGATCTTTCAATGAAAACATGATGGGAGACTAAATTTGGGAGCTCATACGGGAACGTGATTTGTTATATTCACGCAAATCAAGAAAGCTGTTCATTTTTTAATCCTAAAAATTAGTTTCAGAAGTATTAAAATATTTTTTTTTTATGTCATTTGAACTATACATGTCCAAAAATGGTAAAAGTGTGGAATTTAGGTATTTTAGGGCCCCCCCCCAAAAAAAAAAAAAAAAAAAAAAAAATATGAAAGTCACAAAAGCAAAGTTTGACAGGATTAATAGACATTTTCTATTGTTTTGTAATGAAAAGAGTTCGGAAATAACACTTGCTTATCAAAGACAAAAATCTTCTTACACAGTGAATAGAAAGAGACTGGGTGACAGGCCAGAAACCTGAGGAACACCACTATTAATAGATTTTGGAGAAGAGCATTGACCGTCTATCACACCAGCAATAGAACGGTCAAAAAGGAAACTTGAAATGGTTACAGAGAGGACAGAAACTGTAGAAGGGTAATTTGGAAATCAAAGCTTTGTGCCAGATTCTATCAAAAGCTTTCGATATGTCTAAGGCAACTACGTAAGTTTCACGAAAACCTCTAAAAGAGGATGACCAAGAATCAGTAAAGAAAGCTAGAAAATCATCAGAAGTGGAGCCTTGACGGAGCTCATACTGGTGATCAGATAAAAGGCTGTGAAGTGATAAATGCTTAAGAATCTTCCTGTTGACGATAGATTAAAAAACTTTAGGTAGAAAGGAAATTAAAGCAATAGGACGGTAGTTTGAAGGATTAGAACTGTCACCCTTTTTAGGAACAGGCTGAATGAAGGCAAAACTTCCAGCAAGGAAAAACAGATGTTGATAGACTGAGTTGAAAGAGCCTGACTAGACAAGGTGCAAGCACGGAGTTTCGGAGAACTATAGGAGGGACCCCATCAGGTCCATAAGCCTTTATAGGGTTTAGGCCAGCGAGGGCAATGAAAACATCAATGGGAATGATTTTAATGGGTTGCATGAGGTAGTAAGAGGACGGAGAAGAGAAAAAAACAAGCTCTGAATTATTCAAGATAGAATTTTTAGCAAAGGTTTGGGCGAGGAGTTCAGTTTTAGAAATAGATGAGATGACAGTGATGCTGTCAGGTTGAAGTAAGATAAAGAAGCAGTTATTGGAGATGTTTTTGGCTAGGTGCCAGAAGTCACGAGGGGGAGTTAGATCTTGAAAGCTTTTGGCACTTTCTATTAATGAAAGAGTTTTCAGCTAGTTGGAGAACAGACTTGGCATGATTCCAGGCAGAAAGATAAAGCGTATGAGACTTAAGTGATGGAAGGCTGAATTACCCTTTCTGAGCCACTTTTCTATCATGTACAGCACGAAAACAAGTTATGTTAAACCAGAGTTTGGAAGGTTTAAGTCGAGAAAAAGAATAAGGAATGTACGCCTCTATAACAGACACTATCAGCTTTATTATGCACTCAGCATACTGAGACGGATCTCTGACATGGAAACAGTAATCATTCCAAGGAAAATCAGCATAACACCTAAGTTCCCTTCAATTAGCAGAAGCAAAATGCCAGAGGCATCTCCACTTTGGGGATCCTGAGCGATAAGACAAGATACAGATATGAGATTGTGATCGGAGGAGCCCAACGTAGAAGATAGGGTGAGAGCATAAGCATTAGAGGTTAGGAAAAAGTCAAGAGTGTTGGGTATATCTCCAAGACGGTCAGGAATACGAGTAGGGTGTTGCACCAGTTGCTCTAGGATAGAGGATAGCAAAGTTAAAGGTTAGTTCACCAGGATGGTCAGTGAAACGATAAGAAAACCAAAGCTGGTGGTGAACATTGAAGTCTCCATGAATAGAGATCTCCAAAAAAGGAAAAAGTCAGAATGTGCTCCACTCTAAAAGTTAAGTAGTCAAAGAATTTTTTATTGTCAGAGAAGTTAGGTGCCATAATTTTAGTTTGACAGTGACTCTGTAGTCGTAGCCAGATGGAAGAAAATTCGGAAGATTCAAGAACGTGGGCACAAGAGCGGGCTAAGTCGTTGCGCACATAGACGTAACATTCAGCTTTGGATTGAAAATAAGGATTGAGAAAATAGGAGGAAACAGAAAAGGGGCTACTATCAATTGTTTCAGGCACCTGTGTTTCAATGAAGAAAAGAAGATGAGATTTAGTTGAGGAGAGGTAGTGTTCTGCAGACTGAAAATTGGATCTTAGACCGCGAATGTTGCAAAAGTTAACGAAGAAAAATGTTGAGGTGGGTGTCAAGACACTTAGGATCGATACCAGAAAAGCAGTCCGACATGAGGACATTTGTAGTCCCCTCCCCAGATGGAGACTACGAGGCTGGTATAGGACTCGCCATGATAATTTTTGAATTTTGAGGGAAGGGTGTGTATGTAATGAGGTTCATGTAGCTTTGTGTGAAATAAGAGAGTTGTCTTTAGAGGGCAGACTGTGACACAATAACACAATAAACCTCCTCTTTAAAAGGTAATAAAAAGTGTGTAAAACAAAGTTAAACGGCGTCATAGAGCTGACATTTCCTTTGTAAAAAAAAAATATATATATATATATATATATATATATATATATATATATATATATATATATATATATATATATATATATATATATATATATATATATATATATATATACAACAAAATACAAGAAACTAAAGTTTAATGTAGTAGAAATTCAAATCTAAATAAATTTTATATATATATATATATATATATATATATATATATATATATATATATATATATATATATATATATATATATATATATATATATATATATATATAATTTAATTTAATGTAGTAGAAATTCAAATCTAAATAAATTAGAGAGAGAGAGAGAGAGAGAGAGAGAGAGAGAGAGAGAGAGAGAGAGAGAGAGAGAGAGAGAGAGAGAGAGAGAGAGAGATACCATGTAATTAAAAGAAAACTACAACATATACTGAAAAGACACTATCCTTTTATTGAAAAATGTACATGGCATAACTCCTCGTAATGCCATCTTACACAAAGAACCTGGAGGAGCTTCAAGTTTCTGCGGGGGGGGAAGGTGCGCTGTGGGGTCGGATAACAGTGACGCGGAGTGGGAGACGGAACTCAAGGAAACTTTTTTTTTTTTTATTTCATTAGAGAAAGAAGGTGAATGATAAAGAGTTTGGACAGAGGAAGGTGTATAGTTAGAAATGGAAAGACTGTAGAGAGAAAAGACTGGGCAGACCACATTGCTATTTTTTTTATATAGGAGGTTTTCTGTCTGTGTCTGCATCGGTGGTTCAGTGGTTGTGTCAAGGAAACTCGACTCAGGTCGCCAGTTATATTGTGGGGTGGAGGGAAGGAAAAGGAAACATTGGCAACTGCCATCCCCTGAGCGATTGTAGCACGATCGTTTTCTTTTTCCTTTTTTTTTTCTTTTTTTTATCAAGCAAGAGAGAAACTGGCCTACGGCAACAAAAAAGAACGAAAAGAAAAAAGGCCTACTGAGGTGCCAATCTCTAAAGAAAGGAGGATGAGTGTTTTGAAACTGCGCTCTTGAGATAAGCCATAGTCAGAGAAAGAAAGAAATGCAGTAGACAAGGAGTTCCAGAGTTTACAATAAAAAAAGGATGAATAATTGAAAGTATTGGTTAACTCTTGCACTAGAGATGTCGAGAAAACAGGCGAAAGAAAGAAGAAAGTCTTGTGAAAGGAGGACGTGGGAGGAGGTGAGGCATGCCGTTAGCAAGATCATAAGAGCAGTTAGAGTGAAAATAGCGGTAGAAGATAACAAGAGATGGAACACAGCGAAGAAGAGAGAAAAACTAAAGACAGCCAGTTAGTCATCCTGAACTCTCTAATACTTACAGATAAAAAATAATGGTGAGGGAATGTAGAAAGTCTTGTGCAGCAAGGACGCGGGAGGAGGCTGTTAGCAAATCATAAAGAGAAGTTCGAGTGAAAATAGCGGTAGAATATACTAAGAGATGCAACATTGTGGAAAAAGGAAGGAGGCTAAAGAAAGCCAGTTAAGTCATCTTAAGCTTTCTAACACTTAGTTAAATATATCTTAACATTAGCAACAACACCCTAACATAAATAACCAAACTTAATACTAAAAATACTTTGTCAAACATATCCCAAGATGGAAGACAAAAAATGTAAACATACACAAGCCTTTCGGAGCGAGATCAAAACAAGGACTGGTTTCTGGGCCTAATCCTGGAAGATGGAACTGGATCAAAACTAAAGATAGAACATGCCTTGGATATGACAATCAAGTTAAAAATAGCTCACGCCCATGTGGTTTCACAATGTACATCATTATATGAATGTATGTATCACTACGATGGCTCGTTTCCCTTCCATTAGCGACTTTAGCTAGGGAGGGAACACAGACTTGTCGACCCTCAATCGGTGCCATGTTGGATTCCGCTTGGCTCCCTGTTATTCTTACCAACATCTGCCTGCTCCCTGTTCTCTCGAAGCTCGCGTGAGGCTCTGTGAGTGCCTTGTCGTCAGCCTTTGTTGTGGATCTCAGCTCTTATACAGTTGATAATAAGGAAGTATTGTAAGTCAATCCTTTTTCCTTGTGCCCTCCTTGTAAAAGACAGGCAAAGGAACAAAGGACATAAGGAAAACAGATTAAAAAATATAACTAAATATAAGAAGAAATGCTAGAAAAAAAAATGAAGACAGTAGAAAATTATGGACTTAAAAACAGAAATGAAAGACTGATTGACTATAAAAACAAAGAAGAAAGTGATTGGTTGACTACCTAAGTAACGAACGAATTTTTTCAGGTCTCAAATTAAGAGGTCAGATGATGTCGATAGAAAAAAAAATCAACAGTTTTGATAAGATAGTACGATATAAAACTAAAACGAATTTTATTAATAAAAACTCCATGAAAAAAAATCTTAAAAATAATAATGATAAAAAAATTTTAAAAACGTAAAATCAAATTAATTACGATCTTAAATAAAAGGAATGTAGTAGTAAGATAGAAGCTTTATGAAATGATAATTAGAAAAAAAATATGATACTAAGAGCAACAAAAATTAAATGGAGTGTTCGAACCAATTCTGGTGGCACAAGCAACAAAGGTAACAACATTAAACACAGCATCCAATTATTACGCAGCAGGAACAAAAAAAAAAAAAAAAAAGTTTTCAAAGTTGTACTATGATGAGAGAGGTGAAAGGGGATAATGAGAATGCTGTATTTAAAAGGATGGTTAATTGCATGAATTAATAAATTACACATACATTTAGTATTTTTTTTTTTATTTGTAAACTGATTCAAGATGAAGATTCATAGAGATGAATTAAATGACAGGAAAGACATGACAGTTTAATGACAACGCAGAACTTGAGATTAATGCAGCAGTTAAATTGAAATCAAATAAAGCCGACACAAAATCTCAGTAACAGACTAAAACAAGTATTCTCTTTCTGTTCATAACGCTTCCATTATAAAGTGAAATATGATCAGCCACTACATTCACCAAGAAAGTGATGAATTCTTTGATGAATGTGAAATGTTTAGTTTCCTGATTAGATTCATAGCAGGAATTACATTACAAAGAGATAAAAGAACAACATTAATTAAAGAGCTAATGAGTATGATATGAAAACACAACAGTGACGAAGCTGACGGAGGGAAGTAAGCGAGAATACTTATGTTCAAAATAATCAGAGAGCAAAATGTGTGTGGGAGCTGCCCGCTTGGATGTCACAACAGTTAATGGTGAGGAGACGTCTGACAGAAGGAAAGTAACAAAGCCATAATGAGAGAGAGAGAGAGAGAGAGAGAGAGAGAGAGAGAGAGAGAGAGAGAGAGAGAGAGAGAGAGAGAGAGAGAGAGAGAGAGAGAATCAGGACTGATTTAGAGCGCAACACTTTAGTGATATTTTTTATTTATTTATTTTTATTTATTTATTTATTTGTTTATTCATTATTATTATCATTATTATTATTATTATTATTAATTTTTTTTTTTTTTTACGTACAGTCTTATGTATTCTATTTTGTTTCTGGTGTTCATGTTTCTCTCTACCCATTTTGTTTAAATTATTTTACTTGGTGCCATAGTCATCTCAGGTATGTTGGCGTCATGGTAATTTTAGACATGGTATTTATTGATAAGTATTTGTACGTAATGTGTTCGTTTACTTCTACTGTTAGTTTCATCACATTTTGCATTTTGTCTTTTTTTCCCATATGCTTTGGTGCATTATTATTATTATTATTATTATTATTATTATTATTATTATTATTATTATTATTATTATTGTTATTATTATTACTATTTTGTCGTTGACGTACCTTTATTGTGTTCGTGTTCAATGCAACTGTGAGTCTTGACTGAACGTGGATCAACATTAAACTTGATAACTGGAGCTTTTAAGACCATGTTGGACAACTATGTAATGATGTGTTTTATACCAAGTCCGGACATCCGTCTGTATGTATGTATATATTGTCACATAAAATATAAACAGAATGGCTTTTTCTTTCTTCTTCTTCTTCTTTTTTACGTGGATGGAGAGATCACAGCATGAAGGTGACCCCATGATGCTGGCCATGAGAGCAGTCATTAGTATCGGGTAAAACACGAGACGAGGCACAGGAACAGGAAATCGATGCCGACATAAGAGATCTGGAGCAGGCATTGTTACATTTCAGGTTCCGCAGACGTTGTACTTATCAGGGAACAAATTCTAGTTTGTCAGTCCACGCGAGCTTCTCTGTGCAGCAAAACGTGGATGAAAGTGACCGCGTAGTTCTTTCTTGTTTCCGTGTGCCAAGTCACCCTCAGCTGTGGAAACCTGCAGGTGGAATAGGAGGGGGGGAGGGGGGGCGCTAAATAAACTATGCCGGTGGTCACAATTTTAATGTCTATTTCTGTTTGATGATGGCAATAAATGTATTTACTTCAAATTGTACTTTACAAACACACACACACACACACACACACACACACACACACACACACACACACACACACAC
>NC_087164.1:8602422-8617422 GCF_035594125.1 Scylla paramamosain | reverse complement strand
ACAGGTTTGCGATGGTGTCGTGTCCGTGAGTGTCCGGCTTGTTTACAGGCGTCTTACCGCGAACTGCGCATGCTCAGAAGCGATTGTATACAAACAAAGACTTATTGATAAACAAAAGGTATCCGTAGGCGTCCGAGTGTCAACACGGCTGAATATTTACGGGGAAGACTGGCCTAATTTAAGGATGAAATAGGTAAGAAGGAAATCTCAGATCAAGAACTGTGGGGGCTCAGTTATCTTGAGAGGAGAAAAGGGGAAACTGCTCTAAGATAAGAAAAGTTTATTTAATGAAGAACGGATGATTTCTTTGTGCCCTTGGCTGAGGAAGACATGTTTATAATGTACCAAGAGAATATCCTACAACAATAATTACTACAGATTAACTAGTAATATATAACAAAAATAGTATTTTTTACAGTAAAAGCTTTTCTATGATCAAGCCAAGTGAACAAACGTATATCATTGTGTAATGTAATTTTGATCACTGCATAAAGGATATTTAATTATTTCTGACTACACTTCTTATATAATATAACGATGTATACATTTTTTTTTTTTTTTTTGTAATATAGCGGTATATTGGATTTATGAAAGGTTTTCTTATAAAAAAAAAAAAAATGAAAACACGGGCCGGACGCGGCCAGCTGTGTACACGGATCGCTGTATGTAGCCGTCTGCCTTCTGTTTGTAAACAAAGCTCGGACAGCTCCGTACAGCCGGACACTTACGGACCCAACAACGGTTTAATGGTACCGCGGGCCTTCAAGGAGCTAAGTTGCCGGTAGTCGCTGGCTAATTTAATGTAGGATTCAGTATACGCCCCTACAGTTCTCTGGTTCTCCACCTTGATTTACTATATCTATATGTTACAAAACATAAATCCTAAGTGTTTAAGGTAACAGTATCCACGGATTCTGGTGATGCACATTCTACAGAACAGTTATTACCAACTAAATACTCGCAACTAAGCAACTAGTGTCCTGCTACATATTTAGTTTGAAACACTTTTCCACTGGTTTCTGCAGGGACTAATGTTTTATCTAGCAAATTCTGAACAGAATTGAGCAAGCATTACATGTGTTGCTGTGATATTGTGAGGACCGAAACCGTGCCAGGATGAAAGATCGCCCAATGTCAGACTAACTGCCTCCTCACACCTAAAATAAATAAATAAACAAATAAATAAATAAATAAATAAATAAATAAATCGTGGCGGGAGAGACGAGTCTATAGTGCTGTCATAAAGCCCAGCGGTCTATCATGTGCTATGGTTGATTGCTTGATTGCTTGAACATATCACGAAAGTTGAACCTTGGTGTGATAAAATGGACTGAGTTTTCAAAGAAAAGTAGTAACTCAGAGAGGACGTTGGGAGACAATGTAAACAGCCAAGCGGCAACACAGGGAAGACGTTGTGAGACATATCAGTAGACAATCTTCACACTGTCCTGCTAAGATTTTGTCTCAAAACATGGTTGTTTCTTTCATATGTGCTAGAATTTATAACGTTGTATGTTAATTGTATAACATTAATGGATAAACTAAACGTATATAGAAAGGAAAAAATATCATTCGTCCCGATATGATGATACATCCCAGACCAAAGCTAATGTGTATAATATTTAACTAGTTTTGTCATATTTCTAGTTCTGCTTAATGATGGTGGCTAAAAAAATTTCCTGATATTTTATTAGTTGGTTTGATAACACACAAATGCCGTGAAGATCCTTTTCCCACATGATACCGTGTTTTTGGGTAGAATTAAGTCTTCTTGTGAATATGGTACTTTTTTCTATATTATTGTGAATGCATCAATTATGGTGCTGTCAGTGGGATAAGTTACCTTTGGTTGCTGGCTGTTTTGATTTACGACTAGGTATACACTCTTGGGGTTCTCTGGAGATGCACATTCTAAAATCGTCTCTCATGATGCATTTGGATGTACTGTACATTTTCCGTAACCAACCACGAAATTGGGGTGCCATGTTGGGACATTTTACATTACGAGATGGAACACTAGATGGAAGTCCTGACATTTTTTAGATGATTGGCAACATGTAAATGAGTAATATAAGAACACGTGCACTTATAGAAAATAGTTTTTATAGTAGGAGCGATAAAAGAGTAAGCCTGAGGTGAATATCAAATATGAAATGCGTTGTACTAGTTAAATCTAGTGCTAGTACTTCTGTGTACGTGTGCAAACACAGTGGTAATGCTGCTGCGTTATATTAATAAAATAAAATGTACATTATGACCAATAAGTGGAGCTGTCCATGTGTCGCATGTCCGCCACCGAGGCCAGGCGGACACAGACTCTGCGTGTCCACCAGCGAGGCTGGGCAGACACCGACTGTGGTTGTAGGGGTGGTTGCTGGCAGGGTCAGGTCACGGCCAGGGCTGGTGTCCGGAGACAAGGTTTGCCCTCACACCACGTGGTTGACCGAGGTCAACCGCGTCAGGTCCCAGAGGACCGGAGAATGAAATGCGGGCAGCAGGCAAAGCGTCCCGCCACGAAACAAGATATAACAAAAGGTTAGTGTATCAGTCTCAACGATTATTATATATATATATATATATATATATATATATATATATATATATATATATATATATATATATATATATATATATATATATATATATATATATATATATATATATATATATATCCCACGTGTACCATAGCCAGCCAGTCCTTTCTCCACCTTTAAAGGGAATATCACACCTACTTCCAGCCTTTAGGAAAAACACCTGCGTACATATGTTCGTTTTCCTTTCTGGTCATTTCCCCTCCTTTTCTACCTCAAGAGAATTTCACACCACTTCCAGTCCTTAGGGATAACACCTGCGTTCGTCCCCCTTCTCTACCTTTCAAGGGAATTTCACACCCACTTCCAGCCCTTAGGGCTAATTATCTGCGATCCTCTTAGCTCAGATAAATACACCCCGCATGTAGCGTGCTCCGAGTTCATTCATGAGTTCAGACACAGTCAATCAGTCACCCAGTCACGAGCGGTCAATCTTGGTCTCTCACTCAGTTCCGCTCAATCACAGTCAGCCATGAGAGACGCTGCTCAGTTATAAATCATATCACTTGAGAGAGAGAGAGAGAGAGAGAGAGAGAGAGAGAGAGAGAGAGAGAGAGAGAGAGAGAGAGAGAGTACAATCAATCGTCACGTTACAACTTCGTCTCGAATCAAATGTGTACTATCTACCTACTATTAAATCAAGAACTCCCGTCATCGTTTCTTTTATTCACACACATCATATATCAATCAACGACGTCTCCAAGCTACCAGAATCACCGCCTCACTCCAATCCTCCATGCTACCAACACTCCAAGCATCCTCATCGACTTGGCAAGTAACAAGCATCATCAATCAGTTTCAGAACAACAGAGGTGACAATCAAATCTGATACACAAGAGGCGCATCAACCAGAAACAGTAGTGGGTAACAAGGTAGAATAAGAGGTGGCACGAAATCTGATACATTAGTATCGGCATGCAATGCATGATAAGGGAAGTGGGTAATTGGTATTGAGACAATGGAGTGTGTCACTTAGGAACGAATAAGGTGAACCTACAAGGAATGAAGCTTCGAAACAGAAACCATGAACTCCGCCTCCCTTGCCGTAAGCCCCTCCTTTCTACTTTAATTTTATAAATATGTTGTTTGGTAATACTATGTGATTACCAAACCAATTATAATCGCACATGGTATGTTATCTAGATTATGTCATCATGGCTGTAACCGGTTTCAGTGTTTCATTTTTGCTCCTCTGTTTATTGTCGTATAGCATCGTGACTCAATACTGACTTATGGTGGGGTGCTGTAAAATCCCTAATCCCATGTTAAATTGCTTATGTTCAACTCGTATCTCCTCCCTTATTTATTGACCAATTTCTTTCATTTGAAAAGAATTTTAATCAGGAAGGATAGGAGAACAATGTTTGCTACCGTTTTTCTTGTACGACAGAATAAAAATTCTTGTTCAATGAAAAGTAAAAAAAAAAAAAACTTAAATTTGTCAAAAATCAAAAGCAACTCCAAACAAAAATTTCGATAGCAGACTTAATTCGCCTCTTATAGTTTCATAAGCTGCAATAGCCCAAATATGTGTAACAGGGATAACAACGGAGGAGATAATTTTTATATGCCAATATCCATTTTGAGATATTACGTCATAAAGTTTAAGGGATGACTATAATTCACCTATTGCAACTAGGGACTTGAAATTCACATGATATATACACCAGAGTATGGTGAAAAAAAAAAAAAAACAGACATAGTTTCATTTAGTTATTCTGGTTTTGTACAAAGGCCTAAAGCGATTTATTATTTCACGCTTAATTACCGGGGGGGGGGGATAAGGGGGGGAAACAATTTTTCTTATATTTCGCCATATTTATAAGTAAAAACCAGTGTTCAATTGTTTAAATACATAAAATATTAATGCAAAAGATATCTGATGCAGATATATTAACTATTTGCTGGATTTACGAAAAAATAATTATATATTTTTAGTTTTCATATAAAAATCTGAGAAAAATAGTTAGACCAAAAATTTCGTGCTCTCTAATGTTGTACGTAGCAAAAGAACCGTAGATTTTGATAGGAAACTAAAAAACGGGTGTCAGAAAAAAATATATATGAGAAAAGTGAAAAAAGAGAGAAAGAAAAAAAAATACATGGAATTTCATGACGAAAGACTTCATTAAATGAGGGGATTTTTTTTTATGTTATCAAAATGTTACATATATCAAAAGAAGCGGAAAAATGCAGAAAAAAAAAAAAAAAAAAAATATATATATATATATATATATATATATATATATATATATATATATATATATATATATATATATATATATATATATATATATATATATATATATCA
Source organism: Scylla paramamosain (assembly GCF_035594125.1). Taxonomy (NCBI): domain Eukaryota; kingdom Metazoa; phylum Arthropoda; class Malacostraca; order Decapoda; family Portunidae; genus Scylla; species Scylla paramamosain. The sequence continues at coordinate 8,612,520 of NC_087164.1, read as the reverse complement.
GGTCCGGATCGAAAAAAAACCCTTATAGTTCTAACTGCGGGTTGCTTGCCAGAAATAAGTGACATAAGAACATAAGAAATAATGGAAGATGCAAGAAGCGACCAGGCTTACACGTGGCAGTCCCTGTATGATATGCATGATATTTCCACGTATCATCCCCATCCATAAATCCGTCTAATCTTCTCTTAAAGCTACCTAATGTCCTAGCACTAACAACATGATTAGTGAGTCCGTTTCACTCATCTACCACTCTATTTGAGAATCAATTTCTTCCTATCTCTTTCTTAAACCTAAATTTTTCAAGCTTGAACCCGTTATTTCTTTTTCTATCCTGGTTGCTGATCCTAAGAATTTTGCTTACATCCCCCATGCCATAACCCATATACCAATTAAAGACTTCTATCAGGTCCCCTCTTAACATACGTCTCTCTAAACAATGTAAATTTAACAGTTTCCTCGTAAGGAATACTCATCCCCCCCCTGTATCGTTTTAGTCATTCTCCTTTGTACTGATTCTAATAGACCTATATCTTTCCTATAATGTGGGGACCAGAACTGCACAGCGTAGTCTAGATGAGGTCTGACCAGCGCCAAATATAACTTTAATATTACTTCGGGCTTTCTACTTTTAACACTCCTAAAAGTTAATCCTAATACTTTATTTGCCCTGCTTCTGGCCTCTATGCATTGCTTTTTTAGACGGAGTTCAGAGCTAACTATAACTCCTAAATCTTTTTTCGTATCTTGAACCTACCAGTTTTGTTGTTTATTGTGTACCTACTGAGTGGGTTTCCTTTACCTACGCTAAGTATTTTGCATTTGTTGATATTAAACTGCATTTGCCATCTGTCCGTCAATTCATTCATCCTATCTAAATCTTTCTGCAAGGCGATGGCATCCGATTCTGACCTAATTAATCTACCTATCTTCTTGTCATCCGCAGATTTACTAACATCACTACTAATGCCACTATCCAAGTCATTGATATATATTAAAAACAATAATGTTCCTAATACTGAACCCTGTGGCACCCCACTAATTATATGACCCCATTCGGATTCAAAGCTGTTTATTACAACTCTGTCGTCTGTCGCTTAGCCATGACCTTATCCAGCCTAACACATCTATCCCATCTATCCCGTGTGCCCTAACCTTTCTGGAGAGCCTCTGATGGGGTACCTTGTCAAACGCTTTACTAAAGTCCAGATGTAAGATGTCATGACTGTCATCATTATCTACTGCCTCGTACACTTTACTGTAAAAACTAGACAAGTTCGTCAGGCAAGACTTCCCCTTTCGTGAAGCCATGCTATGGCTGATTTATCAAGTTATGTTTGTGTAAATGCTCTCTAATATTCCTCACTATTATTGACTCCATTATTTTACCTACAACTGAAACTAAGCTGACAGGTCTATAATTAGACGCTAAAGTTTTATCTCCTTTCTTAAAGATGGGTACTACATTAGCCTGCCTCCACATTACTGGTACCTCACCTGACTGAAGTAATTTCCTAAAGACAGAAACTAACGGCTCACTAATATCCTATTTGCATTCCTTAATTACTCTGGGATATATTTCATCTGATACTGGTGTCTTGAACTTTTTTAGCTTATCTATCTCTTGTTTCACTATCTCCTTAGCTATGGAAATATGTCATTCTCATCTGTTCTAAACATCTGTTCACTATTTTCTACGTTTTCCTGGATGAAGATAGTTAAAAAATACTCATTCAGAATTTTACTAATCTCCTCCCCAGAACTAACCAGCTCCCCATCTGCTGCCTTTAATGAACCTATAGTATCCTTATTATTCGTCCTGTATACCCCCTTGGGAATCTGTCTTCGCCTGGCTGACTACCATTAATTCATAATTGCCCTTAGCTTTCCTCGTTAACATCCTGGCTGTTCTATTTAATTTATTATACTGTGGCCTTAAAACCTCCTCACCTGCCCTTAATCTCTTATATATACTTCTCTTCCGCCATATATAGTGTTTTAACCTAACGGTCATCCATTCAGGGTAATTTTTCTGTGATCTTATTGTTCTATACGGGATATTTGCTGTCCTGTATGCAATTTAAGAAATACTTATACAACTCCTCTACATTTACTTCACCTAATCCCTTCATCTCCGCCCTTCCATCCTCTCCACTCCCTCATCTACTCGCTTCGACCTCACCTCTCAGCATGATCTGACCCTCCAACATACTCACATTTCTCTCTCTCTCTCTCTCTCTCTCTCTCTCTCTCTCTCTCTCTCTCTCTCTCTCTCTCTCTCTCTCTCTCTCTCTCTCTCTCTCTCTCCTGAGCCCCTTCCGGGGATATCTTCCCTCCTCTTGTCCTACACCCTCACACCTCACTTCATCTCTCTCATTCTGCCTTATCTTTCTTAACTCCGTCCCGGACCTGACCTCACCCTGAATCTGTTGCCAGTCAACTCCTTGGATGTACCTTTTTCATTCCTCAAAATCTGCTCTCCTAAAGTCAGGTATTTTACTAGTGTTTTTGCTTCAAAAAATTTCTTCCAAATTTAATTTATACCTAATTTCCCTATAGTCACTGTTGACCTAGCTGTCTTCCAACCTCTACCTGCGTGACTGCTTCCTCCCTGTTAGTAATAATTAAATCTAGAATATTGTTCCCCCTTATGGGTTCTACGACTACCTGTTAAAAAAAAAAAAAAATCCTGGATTAGCTTAAGAAATTCCTCTGCTTCCTTGTTACCCACCATCAGGCTCCAGTCGATATTCCTAAAATTAAAATCTCTTACCACACATATCTGACTGCACCTGCCTACTCTATTTATTTCCTGCCATAGTGAGGTGTTAATTTCCTTTGTACTGTTCGGTGGTCTGTACACTACTCCCAGTACTTCTGAATGTGATCCTTCCTTAATATCTACCCATATCGACTCAGTTTTGCTATCTGTTTCAATTCTACTGTTAATACAACACTGTAATGTGTCCCTAACGTATAACGCGACGCCTTCTCCTCTCCTGTTTTCCCTGTCTTTATAGAATAGTGTATAACCATCTATCTTAACCTAAGGATTAAATACTTTTCCTGACATATTTAACCAAGTTCCTGTTAAAGCAATGATATCAAGGTTCTCTACACACGCTATTCCTCTAAGCAAGTCTATTTTATTCAAAATATTTCTGCAATTTGTGTAGTAAACACTTAAGCTATTTCTCACCTTCCCTGAGCTAGTTACCTTTGTAGATTTAACTAAATGTCCTTCGTTTTTACCTCACAACACCTTCTTCCCTCCTGACTAACGAAAAAAAAAAAGCACTTGAGTGCAGTTACCTTTCGCTCGAGTATTCCGGCCAAAATCCGAACACCCTGGCGTGACAAATGCACTCCATCCCTGGCGTACAATGTGTCCCAACCATAGAAGAGGTCCCAGTTGTCGATGAACGTCCATCCATTAGCCTTACAATGATTCGTGAGCTTGCGATTCACTGTAATAGCCCTCGACTGCCACTCAGCACCAACTACCCTCCTCGGCAAGACATCACATACCACAGGGATCCCTCCCTTGTCCCTAATCCTATCCAAAGCCTGTTAAAACCTCCCGAACAGTTCCTCACTCCTGATCTTACCAAGGTCATTCCCTCCCGCGCTGAGAAAAACAATGGTCGTGGTCCCATAATTTTCCAAGCACGTGTCTAGCCTATCAGCTACCTTCCCTATCCCAGCCCCCGGCAAACACACCCTCGACCTACGCTTCCTATCTCTGGCACAAAATGCACTATCCAAGTGTCTAACCTGATTATCACTAAGCAAAAGCACTCTACCTTGTGGTAGGGTAATTGCGTCTGCCCCCTCCTTGTCTCCTCCCGCCATGTCCACCTCCTCGTTCTTCACTTCCTCCAGCACACTGAAGGGATTCTTCGTCTCCACGCAAGGCGCCCTGAGGACCTTCAGCCTCTTGGCTATACACAACTGACCACTGCTCCTCCGTCGCTTTATTAGGTATGGTGACGGTGGGGCACGAGCCTCCCACAGGTGCTGAGCTCACAGAACTCAGCCTGCAGATTCGAGATCCTCTCACGAAACTCGGTCTGCACCTCTGAGATCCTTCGATGGAACTCAGCCTCCACCTATGAGACTTTCGCAATGAAGGCCTCGAGAACAGGAGAACTAACACAACCAGACGACTCAGCAACACAAGGCGCCATGTCTACACTAGCCAGCTATATTAGCGTCATATCACTGCTCACTCAACACGTCCATTCACTAGGAACACCTGAGACTGAGGAACCCTGACCTGAGACTGGTTCGCTTTTTCAAATCTCGTACCGGTATTAGTAAGCAAGAAGCATCAAGCCCCACGATTGCATTAATTTTGGTTTCACTAAACCTACAGTCGCGTTCGTTAAACACTGGATGGAAGGGCCAACGACGGGATAGTAAATATTAAGCTTTCCGCATAGGTTGGCAGCTCTGGTTCTCTTAGCAATAGCAAGTAACTTAGTCGGAGGCGAAGGGTGGACATATTTTGGCTTGTAATATAGTTAATAGTGAGCGTTTATTACTGAACATATATGGGGAGACGCGTGAGTTATTCTTTTTGTACGATATTAAAAGAAACGTGAAAATCCATCTACTTTAAAAATTGAAAGTGCACGCACTTATGTGGAGGCCAGCGAAATCGCCATCCAAGAGAGAAGTGGGAAGTTTATTATATTTGATAAATGGGAATTATAATAGTACTGCTGATATTTTCTTTACCGTCATTATGATTGTACTTCCTTTAGAAGCAATATCAGTCAAAATAGCCCCCATAACCGAACTAAATCTAACTTTACCCAAACTTTAAATTTGTTGTCAGCATTATAAAATAAATTTGCGGTGAATATATATATATATATATATATATATATATATATATATATATATATATATATATATATATATATATATATATATATATATATATATATATATATATATATGGGCTTCAAATTATTCAGAATGAGAAGCTTTGATAAGGGTAGGAAAAGCCAAGTTGAGACTCTTGGAAGAGTAAAAAATAAATAAATAAATAAAAATAAATAAATTAATAAAAAATAAAAATACCGGTACTAGTCAGGTGACAGTGGACGCTGACAGTAAACAAACTATAATTCATCAGGCTACAAACACAATCCCCCAAACGCGGCATTTCGAACGCCGGAATTTATTAATTTAGAGGATGTAAACAATTTTTCTTTAGCAGAGGAACACTTTGGTACATTTTAATATTTCTAACATAACTCCTCTCCATAAGATTGGTAAATATCATTGCGGTTTGCTGTTGGGGAGTAGTAGTTCTTCCCAACATTTCCAGTACGATTTCTTTGGATTTAGTCGACATAACTCGAAGCGTGGAACTAGAAAAATTTTAAAAAATCGAAAATGGCTACATTGGTGTTAATAAATACTAACTCTACGTTTAAAAAAGCAGGCACGTATGTTCAGAGCTTGAATAATATCTCGTACTACTATCGCGTTAGTCTGAGCACAATTCTTTTGAGTTCATTCTGTAGAGCATATAATGGTTCTCTACGTCATACGAGTGTCATAACATAAGAACATAAGAACATAAGAACATGAGAAATAAGGGAACCTGCAAGAAGCGACCAGGCTTACACGTGGCAGTCCCTGTATGAAATATACCTACCTATTTCCATTTATTATCCCCATCCATAAACCTGTCTAATCTTCTTTTAAAGCTCTCTAGTGTCCTAGCACTAACATGATTACTGAGTCCGTTCCACTAATCTACCACTCTATTTGAGAAGCAATTTTTCCTATCTCCTTCCTAAACCTAAATTTTTCAAGCCTGAACCCGTTATTTCTTGTTTTAACCTGGTTGCTGATCCTAAGAACTTTGCCTACATCCCCCTTGTTATAACCCTTATACCACTTAAAGACTTCTATCAGGTCCCCTCTTAACCTACGTCTTTCTAAAGAATGTAAATCTAACAACTTCAATCTCGCTTCGTAAGGAATACTCCTCATCCCCTGTATCCTTTTAGTCATTCTCCTCTGTACTGATTCTAATAGACCTATATCTTTCCTGTAATGTGGGGACCAGAACTGCACAGCGTAGTCTAGATGAGGTCTGACCAGCGCCAAGTATAACTTTAATATTGCTTCCGGCCTTCTAATTTTAACACTCCTAAAAATGAATCCTAGTACCCTATTTGCCTTGCTTCTGGCTTCTATGCATTGTTTCCCTAGACGGAGTTCAGAGCTAACTATAACTCCTAAATCTTTCTCGTACCCTGTACCTACCAGAGTTTGGTTGTTTAATGTGTACCTACTGTGTGTCTTTCCTCTACCTACGCTAAGTACTTTCCATATATTGATATTAAATTGCATTTGCCATCTATCCGTCCATTCATTCAATCTAAATCTTCCTGCAAGGCGATGGCATCGAATTCTGACCTAATTAATCTACCTATCTTTGTGTCATCCGCAAATTTACTAACATCACTACTAATTCCACTATCCAAGTCACTGATATATAAGAAATAGCAATGGCCCTAATACTGATCCCTGTGGCACCCCACTAATTACATGACCCCACTGAGATTTCGAACCGTTTATTTCAACTATGTCGCCTGTCACTAAGCCATGACCCTATCCAGCCTAACACCTTCCCATCTATCCCGTGTGCCCTAACCTTTCTCAGGAGCCTTTGATGGGGTACCTTGTCAAATGCTTTGCTAAAGTCCAGATATAAGATATCATAACTATCACCATTATCTACTGCCTCCTACACTTTACTGTAAAAACTTAACAAGTTTGTCAAGCAAGACCTCCCCTTCGTGAAGCCATGCTGTGACTGATTTATCAAGTTATGTTTGTCTAAATGTTCCCTAATGTTCCTCGCTATTATTGACTCTAATATTTTACCTGCAACTGAAGTTAAGCTGACAGGTCTATAGTTAGACGCTAAAGTTTTAACTCACTTCTTAAAGATGGGTATTACATTAGCCTGCCTCCACATTACTGTTACCTCACCCGACTCTAGTGATTTCCCAAAAAACAGAAACTAACGGCTCACTAATAATCTCTTTGCATTCCTTAAGTACTCTGGGATATATTTCATTTGGTCCTGGTGTCTTGAACTTTTTAGCCTATCTTTCTCCTGTTCCACTGTCTCCCTAGTTGTGGAAATATCTGTCAGCTTCTCATTCTCATCTGCTCTAAACACCTGTTCACTATCTGGCATATCCTGCATGTTTTCCTGGGTGAAGACAGTTAAAAAATTCAGAAGTTTACTAATCTCCTCCCCAGAACTAACCAGCTCCCCATCTGCTGCCTTTAATGGACCTATAGTATCCTTATTCTTCGTCCTGTATACCTGATAAAATCCCTTGGGGTCCGTCTTCGCCTGGCTGGCTACCTTTAATTCATAATTGCCCTTAGCTTTCCTCGTTAACTTCCTGACTGTTCTAACTAATTAATTATATTGTGACCTTAAAACTTTTCACCTACCCTTAATCTCTTATATATACTTCTCTTACGCCCTATATAATGTTTCAACCTAGCTGTCATCCATTTACGGTCTTTTTTTTGTGATCTTATTGCCCTATACGGGATATTTGCTAATTGACCTGTATGAACTTTACGAAATATTTATACAATTCATCTACATTTACCTCACCTAATCCCCTCATCTCAGCCCCTACCGTCCTCTCCACTTCCTCATCTACTCGCCTCGACTTCACCTCTCTCATTTCAGCATGACCTGACATTCCAACATACTCCGCCCCTTCCGGACACATATTCCCTCCTCTTGTCCTACACCCTCACGCCTCACCCCACCTCTCTTATCCTACCTTATCTCTCTGAACTCCGCCCCTGACCTGACCTCACCCTGCATCCGTTGCCAGTCCACTCCTTGGAGGTATCTTTTTAATTCCTCAAGATCTGCTCTCCTAAAGTCATATGGTATACCAGTCACAAGTTACCCAGTAACTGGCAACTTAGCATAGCAGGGTTACCAACCTTGCACCATACCACACGGGTTATACCGGAAACCATTGCATTGAGTCATATTGTGTCACGCTGTAAAGATAAAGAATTTGTTTTTATGGATGTACCTATATGCTACAAAATATTAAACCTAAATGTTTATGCTAATAGTATTCACGTGATTTCCGAGAAAAATCGAACCAATAACACTTGAGCTGCAGGAATATTGTGTGTATTTCAGCTTCTAGCTGAGTACTGTCGTTTAGAGCCTCCTGGATGGCAGGCTTTGGGAGGGCCTGAGGAGAGAGTAAAATTCACTACTCAGCTATTTACTTAATTCGTCTGCAGATCAAACACCCTCCAAGAGCCTGACGCAGTAACATTTAGTAAAACACGTACACTGATAAGGGACACAAATAGACAAGTACCCACAAACAAACAGGAGGATGATTCACCTCTCACTGTAACAAAGCTCGGCTGGCACACACGCTTAGCAGAGGAGTCACGTCCCTAGATGTCCTTGGATATGGAATGCGTTATAATTAACTACACTCCCTGGCAGACTACTATGGAGACCCTTATACGTACGCCAGGGCGTACGGCCGGTAATTACTCACTTATCCCCTTAAAGCAACTGACCTATCTAGCTGTAATCCCTTACCAGTCTCTTCTGAACTGACTGCCTTATGACCATACGTCTATTTAATGTGGTGGCTGGACTATGACTGGAGCGTGAGAACACGATGTGGAACGCTCTCTCACTCTGATACTACAAGGAGGGATACAAAAGAAGGAGGCATATGGTGACATACATACAAACACCAGCCCCGCCCGGCGCTTTTCTCTCAGCGCAGGCATCTGAGAATTCTAGTGATTAAATCATGGGAACTGGATAAATACTGACTACGCCATCGTGAAAGGCTACTCTTCTGCTGAGAACTATATGAGACTCAAACTGGCTAAACAACTAGAAATAGGATAAATTAATCAAGGAAAGAGAGTTTGCGCTCGGGGATTCTTATGGTTATCTTATGGGGCGAGTGGCCTATCGGGATCGTACATCTGGCGTTCGCACTCTCGCTCTCTCTTCCATCTTCCTTCATTCTTATTCTCTCTCACTTCTTTCGTTCGTGCTACTTCCCTTTATTTCGCTGCACGCGAGAATATATATATATATATATATATATATATATATATATATATATATATATATATATATATATATATAGAGAGAGAGAGAGAGAGAGAGAGAGAGAGAGAGAGAGAGAGAGAGAGAGAGAGAGAGAGAGAGAGAGAGAGAGAGAGAGAGAGAGAGAGAGAGAGAGAGAGAGAGAGAGACGAGGAATCCCTTCAGTGTGCTGCAAGGAGTGACAGGAGGAGGTGGACATGGCGGTAGGAGACAAGTCAGTTTAGGCACTTTGATAGTGCGTTTTGTGCCAGAGAGGTCCCGTACATTCTGCTACATGGCCCGCAGTTTGGGAACCACTGCTTTAGTTAGAGAGACGTAGGTTAAGAGGAGACCTAATAGAAGATTATATATATATATATATATATATATATATATATATATATATATATATATATATATATATATATATATATATATATATATATATATATATATATATATATATATATATATATATATATATATATATATATATATATATATATATATATACATACATACATATATATATATAATCTCCTACAGAAATAGTAAGAGAACTAAATGTGTGAGGGAATAACAAGAAAAATGTCAAAAAGTACAACACAGGATAAAACTGTTCATTTTACATCAAGAATATTACAGCATTTTCTAACAGCGAGGAAGCCAAAGCTCGAGGGAAAATATATTGGAAAAATCGTTGAGGCTCTTTATTAGCGGATAATGGGTAACTTGGATGGGCCGATCATGTAAATTTCAACGAAATAAGCATACAGGGCTACCATGTAAGCCACCAGAAGGAGAGCCAGCAGGCGCTCTAGATTCAAGTACAGTCATTATATTGTCATCATTGTCATGTGTAGTCTTGAAGGCAGAAGAAAACAGAGATAGGTAAAGGGACATCAAGGTGTGTGTGTGAGAGAGAGGGAGAGAGAGAGAGAGAGAGAGAGAGAGAG
>NC_087164.1:8572422-8597422 GCF_035594125.1 Scylla paramamosain | reverse complement strand
GAAGTCTTCGATGCAGAGCGGGATTTTCCTCGCCTTAGGGAAGCATTGATGAAGGAAATGGGGAATGACTAGTTCTCGGCAGAACTCCCCGCACGGTTTCAATAGGAGGGCAACGATTGTTGTTGAGCGTTTTGATTCCTGATTATTGATAATAACAACAATAAATAAGATAATAGTAATAATAATAATAATAATAATAATAAAATAATAATAATAATAATAACAATAATAATAATAATAATAATAATAATAATAATAATAATAATAATAATAATAATAATAATGATGATGATGATGATGATGATGATGATGATGATGATGATGATGATGATACTACTACTACTACTACTACTACTACTACTACTACTACTACTACTACTACTACTAATAATAATAATAATAATAATAACAATAATAATAATAATAATAATGATAATAATAATATTAATAATAATATAACAACAAGAATAACAACACCAAGAACAACAACAAAAACAACAACAATGTTAACAGGAATGAAAACAAACCCAACACACACACACATAAATAATCAGTGTAGGCGTGCAAGGAAGATATCTATGACGACTGCTACTATTACTACTACTACTACTACTATTTTTACTACTACTACAACAACAACAACTACTACTACTACTACAACTACTACTACTACTACTACTACTACTACTACTACTACTACTACTACTACTACTAATAATAATAATAATGATAATGATAATAATAATAATAATACTGCTACTACTACTACTACCACTTCTACAGCTGTTGCTGTTGCAAATGATGATAATGAAATGCAAATGAAACTTAATTTCTATAGAGGATAACTAGAAAGATAAGTCAGAATCCGGTTTGTCTACTCTGAAGGAGGTTCAATAGTAAGTAGCAATTAATAAATCAGTTAAAACAAACATAGAAATAAATGGAAATTAATTTTAAGAACATATGAACATAAGAAATAAGGGAAGCTGCAAGAAGCGACCAGGCTTACACGTGGCAGTCCCTATATGAAATATACCTACCTATTTCCATCTATTATATTTTTTTTTTTATTTTAAACACGTATAATCATTGACAGCTGCATTAATGGCTTTTCTTGACCAAATTAATGAGTGAAAGACTAATAAAGATTAGCCATGGAGTCGGTGACCTTGGAAAAGCTAATTCAAGCCTCTTCTGGTCTTCGTACATTCTGTTACGCCCAAGTCTCCGAATCATCATACGCATAAATGATGAATGTGTTTCCATAGAATTCGTGTGTAAGCTGTTTACAGTCTTTCTCTGTATGATACTAGAGAGATGGCCCTCAAAAGGTACTTGAGTCTTCCCTCACCTGAATCTCATGCACTTTATATTTCTGGCTGAAATCATACCAAGTCTGTACAGCGGGGATTTCCCCTGTGAACACTGTTGTCACATTTCCCGAGCCCGCGGGAAATGTGACAACATTCTCTCTCTCTCTCTCTCTCTCTCTCTCTCTCTCTCTCTCTCTCTCTCTCTCTCTCTCTCTCTCTCTCTCTCTGTGTGTGTGTGTGTGTGTGTGTGTGTGTGTGTGTGTGTGTGTGTGAAGTGCTGTAGTATATGTGACGGGGTCAGTCTGGGTGGTCAGTGTTGCCGCTCGCGTTCGAGTGGTTTAATGCATTATATTATTAAGAAATTGGCTTACTTATTGTTAATCCTTCACATAATATTCTAAATATTGTTGTGAAAGTACTGATCCACTTCAGAACTACATTAAAAGCCAACAATATGTGGCAGTATTTTTTTGAGACCTGGCATCAAAAGCTCTGTTCGGGTGGCGGGGTCAGGCCGGGTCATTGTCAATGTTGCCGCTCACGAGTGGCACAATGTATTATTTACTATTAAGAAATCAGCTTATTTTTACTTTTGTTCCTTCACATTACACTCTAAATATAGTTGTAAAAATACCTACTACCCCAGAACTATGATGAAAGCCAATAAGTGGCAATATTTTTTCAGCATCACTGTAAATTATGTCTGCCATGTTTTCTTTTTCGGCATACAAATATCTTATGCATGGTCTCTCATATTGTATTGTAATGCCTAGAGTAAAAGTTTAGATATATGTCTATCTTGTAGGGCATCCCTCTTACATAAATAACAGAGATTATGCATCACGGACTCTGGAAACTTGACAAGCCTGCTCACAGGGAAATTTCCGCGCGACCCCACCCTAGCCGCGAGTTTAGAGATGTCGGACAAGAACCAAAAAATCGTTCATTAATAGTGTCAAAATCTTTCAAGATCTAACTCCCCTCGTGATCTCAGGCACCTAGCCAAAACATCTTCAATAATTTTGGTTCTTCATATTTCAACATGATGGCACCACTGCCACTTCATATATTTTTTAAAGCTGAACTCTTCGCTCAAACCTTTTGCTGCAAATTCCACCTTGGATTATTCAAGGTTTGTTCCTCCCTCTCCTCCACCCTCCGACTACTTCATGCTATCCATTAAGATTCTTCGAGTGATGTTTTCCATGCTCTCGCTGGTCTTAACCTTCGGAAGGCTTATGGACCTGAAGGGGTCTCTTTTATTGTTCTCCGAAACTGTGCCTCCGTGCTTGCACCTTGCCTAGCCAGACTCTTTCAACTCTGTCTCTCAACATCCACCTTTCCTTCTTGCTGGAAGTTTACCTACATTCATCCTGTTTCTAAAAAGTGTGACCGTTCTAATCCTTCAAACTTCCGTCCTATTACTTCAATTTCCTGCCTCTATTTTTTTTTTTTTTTAATTTATCCTCAACGGTAAGATTCTTAAAAATCTATCACTTCACAACCTTATGTCTGATCGCCAATATTCCGTCGAGGCCGCTATACCGGTGATCTGGCTTTCTTTACTGAGTCTTTTAGGAATTTTGGCGAAATTTTTGCTGTTGCCTTAGATATATCAAAAGCTTTTGATAGAGCCTGGCACAAAGCTTTGATTTCCGAACTTCCCTTATACGTTTTCTATTCTTCTCTCTGTAACTTCATCTCAAGTTTCTTTTCTGATCTTTTTATTGCTACTGTGGTAGACGGTCACTGTTCTCTCAAGTCTATTGAATCACGTTTTATATATATATATATATATATATATATATATATATATATATATATATATATATATATATATATATATATATATATATATATATATATATATATATATATATCACTTAAGAGGGTGGATTTTATATTAGTTATTCCTGAAAATCTTTTATGGGTGGCCCACTCACCTCCTTGGTGTTTTGAAAAGCAAAAATTGTGCAAAAATTATGCCAAACCTAGGCAGAGGAGGTTTAGGAAATGGAAGTAAGGAACAGGATGGATTCCCGTGGACTAAAGGCGTCTTCTTCAGTTCTTATTAAGGGCTTAGATTTTTAGCTCCTCGGAGCTCTGTCCACTTGATCACTGAAGAACAGACCAGCGGAATTGCCCGGCGTGCTGCCCATGGAAAAAGTGTTGCACAGTTCATTGGCGATGTATCTCTCACAGAGACCTCAGCAACCTTAATGACTCGCTCCTTGAAGTTTATGGTATTTAGAAGTGAATAGCTGGTCTTCCAGGTCTTATGATATTGTCAGCTGAATAAAAGTAATCATATAGGGTCGATGCTTTTTTTTTTTTCTGACCGAAGGAAAAACACAGGCACATTGGTTATTGTTGTTTAATGGTTGTTACATTTAAAGAACAGGCATATAGTAATGTGCAGCAGCCTAGTTCCGGTTCAAAATGTTGCCTGATGTTGGCCAAACATGACTAATAGAACTTGCTGCATGGTACTGTACATATGGCAGTCATGAAATGAAATGTCAAAACGTCTCGTTGCCGGTGATCTCATTCTATTTCCGCGTTTTGGGTACGTTCCATCTCTTAGGTATCCCTGTTTATTATCCTAATCTCTCTAGACAAACTGCAAGTATAATATAACAACATATGGGCTATTATTAGTGATTATGGAGCAAGGGGAAACTGTGATGTAGGTAACACGTCTAGCAGCTGTTGAGATCACAGGTCATTCACAGAGAGAGCGAGGTCCCTTGCCCCGCTCCTCAGATTCCGCCATGTAAAAGGCAACGTTCTAACTCGCCTATCATTTCTTCAGACCTGTCTTACTGCATCACTTGTGCAAATACAAGCCACTCCGCAGAGTATTTTAGCGTGAATTGGTTGTATCAGTCATGACCTCACGCTGCATTATGGCATTGTACCAAAACACAGTAATGTGTTGGAAGTCGTGGCCCAAGAAAGGAAGGCCATTCAGACACCTTTACCTGCCCTGCTAGAATGCCGCACGCCGCTGGAAGGCTTGACTGTTCCACTATTATTATAAGGAAATTCACTTAATTTGAAACAATTCATGCTTCACATTTTTAATAATGGTTTTCACACATGAGTGACCTATATGCAGATAATTCTGCGTGTTCGAGATTTCATTAAAAACAATACACACACATCGACTTGCTTTTCCTTAACATGTTTGCATCGCTGCCTACGAATGGCTGTATCTTTCGCTCAGCCCCGCTGCCCGCCCTTTTCTCCCGTCGATTCTCGCAAGCTCTTTGAAAGCCTGCGGCCCGGCGTAGTTGTAAGGTTCCGAAGCTCCCAGCAGACCTGCGTGAAAGGAATGCGTCGGAAAATGCCTCTTTCCGAGGCGCTAGAGAAGAACTGAAGAAGACACTTTAAGTTGTGCGGATGAGAATCATGGCCAATCAATAGCCTCCAACCAGGCGCGGAGTGATATTCACACCCAGGCCTCGCGACCAAAGCCACCATCTAAGGTTCTGACACCCAGTAAGGCCGGGAGCACACGAGCAGCTCTGTGGCGCCACGTCGTGGCGGGGGTGTGGCTCTCCATTAAATTTCCATTGTTTAGAAGCTGTCCCGCGCACACGAGCGTCTGTGGCAAGCGACTGTGGCGAGCTGTTGCTCATCCCACAGCGTTGCGCGACTTTGTGAAGAGGACCAGCGCACACGAACGACTGTGGCTGAGCGATGGACACGTGACGGCAAGTCGCTCCTCAGCTGGAATGCTCCGGCTCATGTTTGTATTTGCTTTCTGCATGTAGGGACCAAGCAAGGTAAGGAGCTCATTAAAACTTTCTTGAGACATCCTGAAGTAGTTGAAGAATTTTGCATTGTCTACTCTCAGATCATCTATTATGGAGTAAGACTGTCCATCAGTCGATGAAGTTATTGGGTGCATCCGTCTCTGTCTTTCACGACGACGAAGACGACGGCGGCGCCACAGAAGCAGTAATGCAACTGCTTCCTCCTCAGAATCCATGCAGGAACTGAGGCCTCGATGGGCACGATGTGCCACAGTGGCGTGTGCCCATACACACAGGCGACTCTGTGGTGTGGCTCAGTCAAGTACACAGTCGTTTAAACATGCTTCAGTCGCTCGTGTGCTCCCAACCTAAAGAAGGACGTGCACTAAAACCCGAGAACCTCCCTCCAGACACCCAATGCAGGCAGGAACGGTGAATTGGTGAATTGGTGACCACCATTCGTTGACAACACCCTCCATGAGGAGCGGGTAGCAGAGAGGTGATGCGAAAACATTCCCTGTAGGTGCTGTCAAGGTCGACCAGCAGGTGGACCAGGTGAAACCAGATCGACCAGCAGGTGGACCAGGTGAAGCCAGGTCGACCAGGGGGGAGAGAGGTGAAGCCAGGGACCATGCGGACACGAAGCTACTAAAGACCGTGAAGGGGAACCGCCAGGACTACCTGGCTTATGCTATTGTTGTTATTGTTACTTTTATTGTTGTTGTTGTTGTTGTTAGTTGTTGTTGCTACTATTGTTACTGTAATTGTTGTTGTTGGTACTATTGTTACTGTTGTTGCTGTTGCTAATGTTATTGTTGTTTTTGCTATTGTTGTTACTGTTATTGTTATTGTTCTTGCTACTGCTACTAGTTGTTTTTATTGCTATTGTCGTTCTTGTTGGTTATTGTTATTGTAGTTGTTATTGTTATTGTCGTTGTTGTTGTTGTTTTTGTTACTGTTGTTGTTGTTATTATTACTATTGTTGTTGTTGTTATTGTTGTTGCTGCTGCTGCTGCTTTTGTTATTGCTGTTGTTGTTATCGTTCTTGTTATTGGTGTTGCTATCGTTGTTATTGTTGTTGATGTTGTTATTGTTGTTGCTGCTCCTGCTCCTATTATTATTGTTGTTGTTGGTGTCGTTTTGTTGTTGTTGTTGCTATTGTTGTGTTGTTGCTATTGTTGTTGTGTTGTTGTTTCTATTGTTGTTTTGCTGTTGTCGGTGTTGCTGCTGTTGATGGTGGTGGTGATGTTTCTTCTTTTTCTCTTCTACTTTTATTTCTTCCTTTTCTCTTCTTCTTCTTCTTCTCCTTCTTCTTCTTCCTCCTCCTCCTCCTCCTCCTCCTCCTCCTCCTCCTCCTCCTCCTCCTCCTTGTCCCTCGTATCACCGTAATACATTCTTTTAATACAAAACTAGAGAACGAGAGAAGGTGCAAGGAGGAGAAACATTCGAATCATCACCATCATCCTGCTGTTTCCTTTTTCATATGAGAGAGAGAGAGAGAGAGAGAGAGAGAGAGAGAGAGAGAGAGAGAGAGAGAGAGAGAGAGAGAGAGAGAGAGAATGGCACAAAAGAAAAATGCCTCAATAATAATAATAATAATAATAATAATAATAATAATAATAATAATAATAATAATAATAATAATAGTAATAATAATGAGACCTTTTTGGATAAATGAACGAAAGTCTAAGGAAAACGGGAAATAAATTTATCTTGTTTCTCCCGTCTTCGTGTTACACCTCCTTCCTTCAATAATAATAATAATAATGATAATAATAATAATAATAATAATAATAATAATAATAATAATAATAATAATAATAATAATAATTGTAATAACTGATTTTCTACGGGTCACCACTGGTCTGACAGAAACAGGTATATGTTTTTATCATTTATTTTCAACCTTCCGCCACATTGTTTTCTCAGAGTGCCTTCTAAAGTGAGGATTCTTGTCCCTGTGAGAAAGAGAGAGGGAGAGAGAGAGAGAGAGAGAGAGAGAGAGAGAGAGAGAGAGAGAGAGAGAGAGAGAGAGAGAGAGAGAGAGAGAGAGACAGAGACGCCGTCATATCTGGTATATTTTTCACATTTAGTGCCGGCGGTGAAAGTCAGTGTCAGTGATTTTTATTTCTTTTTATGTATTCATTTATTTTTCGTGCAGGAAAATACAGAAAGAAAATGAAAAGGGAAAGATTATATCGGCATTTGACGGTTGGCGTTAATCTTACATGCATTTTTTCTATGATTCTGCAAAATGTATCTTTTATACAAATTCAAATTGTGAAACAGTCATATATGAATTTTACAACGTAAAAAACGAAAAATACAATGCGCATTCATACACGGTGAGCCACGGACGCACATTTCACGCGTTTACACATCACCTGATATTTGAATTTTGTCGTGGTCGCGGCCACAAATTTAAAAGTTTCATCAAATTTCAAATTCTCTCTCTCTCTCTCTCCCTCTCTCTCTCTCTCTCTCTCTCTCTCTCTCTCTCTCTCTCTCTCTTCTCGGTTTTACTTTGGATCTCTTTCATCTCTTCCTGGCAACGGTGATTCTGAGGGACACAAATGGCGTCCCGAGAGCAAATAAGTTAGACACCAAAGTTATGTGTGTTCTTCTGCGGCGATAATATCTCGAGCCGGGAAGCGAGTAGTTGCTAAATTATTGTGGAGTAATGAGGCGCCATCCACGAGAAGTATCACGGGTATCTGTCTGTACCTCGTGTAGCCTCTCACCTCTCCCTCCAGGAGTGTATTCATTTTCAGGCCGGACTGCTTTATTTATTTATTTTTATTTAATTGATTTATTAATTTTATTTATTTATTTATTTATTCATTTGTTTACTTTATTTATTTATTTATTATTTTCCCTTTTTTTTCTATATATTCCGACTTTCCGTGTTCAGTGTTTGCTGCTCGCAAGAGCAAAAAATCAAGGCACTTGTAGAGCCCAAATGGGTTTATATAGCAATTTTGTGGGTGTAAGAATGTGACTGGAAGTTAAAATCACATGGCTAATATGGTTGGATGTGGATTATCCTCAGAGAAAAAAAATAGAGGAAAAGGGGCGCTTGCAAATCACACGATAGGTGTCCATCAACGTACCATGGGGAAATAACTATAGTAGGAAGGTTACAACGTCACACGGAAACTAGAAGAAAAAGGTATATCGTCTGTGACACTAGTGAAAGAAAAGAGATTAAAAGAGGAAAATCATGATCATGCTGGTCACACTTACATAATCTCGATGTGAGAATTTTTCTTTGTGATGTTGCTGGAAACGTGATATTCCAGTACATTTTTAATAGTATTACCTGTGAGACATTCACCAAATATGATTAAATGATCAACGAATTCCTCAAAGGACCACACAAGAATTATGAGGGTTGAGAAGAACGATATAAGAATATATAATAGATACAATAGAAAGTTCCTACGCATTTCAGCATTCCCATCCATCTACATCTAACCAGTCTGGCAAGAGAGAAATCCACACAGGGGTTTAATCCAACACACTATGCAGCCTCGTAATCTACTCGGTCTTCGTCCCTTGACACACTTGGAAGGAATGCGAAGCTTCGAGAAAGAGCCATGACTCGAGTACAGAAGTTAACGCACAATAAAGTAATGGAGTGTGCGCGCGTGTGTGTGTGTGTGTGTGTG
This sequence comes from Scylla paramamosain, assembly GCF_035594125.1. Taxonomy (NCBI): domain Eukaryota; kingdom Metazoa; phylum Arthropoda; class Malacostraca; order Decapoda; family Portunidae; genus Scylla; species Scylla paramamosain. Next base: position 8,588,683 of record NC_087164.1, on the reverse strand, counting down.
TGTGTGTGTGTGTGTGTGTGTGTGAGAGAGAGAGAGAGAGAGAGAGAGAGAGAGAGAGAGAGAGAGAGAGAGAGAGAGAATACATACTTTTGCTGAAACGAAGAAAACTTGCTCCGATGTCATTGCTGCTAAGCCCTCGAGAGATTCACCACTATCCCCTACGCCCACCATCACCATCACCACTTCCCACACCACCATCATCACTAAGATCCCCACGTCCACCAGTATCATTATCTCCAGTATATCCACCACCATCACCACCACCACATCAACACACTTAACACCACATCCACAATCGCCACTAGCCACATCTTTATGAGCCGCACCAACACCACCACCACCACCACCACGACTACCGCCATCACAATTAAATCACGTCAGGCAACAGCTTTCTTACATCCATTGTGATGTAAGGTTTACCGCCAAACGCAATTTTACGACTTACTCTTTCCTGAAATATACAAAAAACAATTAGAACTGTATTTAATTATCCCATTTCTTGTCTCACTATGGCGCTGTCATTGGGAAAGATTAATAAGAATGAAATATTATGCAAGCCAAAGAAGAAGGAATAAGCTCCGTGAAGCAACACAAGAAAAAGGCAAATAAAAATATTTTCTCCTCCAACACACATTACTGTCCAGCCTCAGGAGTGGAGGCCGGCCATGTCAGCAGTAGCCACTTAGAGATAACAAGGAACAAGGAAACTCCTTTTTCGAGAAACAGAAAACACTCCAACACGAAGGAAACATCATGTCAAGTTCAAATGAAAGCAGGAGACAATGAAAAAGAAAGCAGTGACAAAAAGGAACTAGTAAACAAGAACAAGGATCGAGTCTTCTGTCGCCATCACATTGTTTGATAGTAAAGTGTATCAGACTCGAGGACATCACAATGTATGTAAAATTTCTATACAAGCATGCACGTGTGATCCGCTAGTTGTTGTGAATTTATATATTCCTGAATTTAATTCGTGCTGCGCTTCAATACAAGTAACTGATATCTATGAAATACTCAAGTAATAACATGTTGCTGATTGTTATTTATTTATTTTTTCCTGCACAAAGAGAAAATCTAAATATTTATATGGAATTTTTTTCCGACATGCATAAATAGTGAATATTTACAGTCATCACACTATTTATAATATATGAAAGAATAATACAATAACACGTACAACATTGAAAGTAAATAATGATTATATCATTATCTGATTATAATTTTGACAGCACGCAAGTATTAGATTATGCGGTGACGTACTAACATGAATGTGACACTGTGACTTGCTAGATATGCACTTAAGTTCTGTCAAGTTCAAGGACATTCTTGAAAGGCCTCTTTAAACACTCACTCCATATAAGAGGACGCATTGTTTCTGTTTTGGTCGTACGTTGCCCCAGTTGCCCACTTCTTACTGCAAACATCAATCAAAACATCGAATCCTTCAATCTGTCCTTATATCAAGAAGCGAGCATTCATTAAGAGGTACGAGACTGTATCATGATAGCAAGTGTGAATGCATGGAAGTAAATTATTTAATCCTTTCATTCACACTGCATTCATATACGAGTATGTATAATAAATCATTCGTTTTGTAATCCTCAATCAAGAAAACGTAAGGGACAATGTCAGTGCTGGAAATAATGTACAGACACAGAGAGACACTGCTAAGGGACGAGGAAGATTAAGGAATGAATAGTCGACGTTGTTTTAAATACCTAGAGTCTGGCAACCATTCACCTTCAAGATACAGATCCAATAGTCCAGGACTCTGGCTTGAGGCTCTCGCTCGTCAGTGCAAGAACTACTCGACTCTCCTAGCACGAAATGTTGGTCAGTCAGTCTGGACGGCTGCCATCAAGGACACTGCACCACTCCTCGACTCGACTTACTTAAGTTGCTTACCGCGTCCTCCACCCATACCTCCCACGTCTCCCCCACCCCCGACACACACACACACACACACACACACACACACACACAGTCTCTCTCTCTCTCTCTCTCTCTCTCTCTCTCTCTCTATCACTCTCTCTCTCTCTCTCTCTCTCTCTCTCTCTCTCTCTCTCTCTCTCTCTCTCTCTCTCTCTCTCTCTCTCTCTCTCTCTCTCTCTAACAAGCAGGATTCCACATATCGCATATCAGGCAACAGTACCAGAAGAGGACGCAACCATACATGTGAAATGGAAATCTGGAACACAATGACGCACACTTGCATACGTACACCAACATAGCACTCCCTTATGGAATGAAATTTATATTCAGGGAATTCAGGGAAATGGAAAGTTACCTGCTTCACTTATGCATTAACAACAGTGATAAGTTTAATAACGCATCTCAATATCATCTTTAGTGCAAAAGTAATGACTATTTCAGACATTTTCAATGAGGCTGAGGAAACAGGCGACGCACGTCAGGATAACGAACATATAGTATCGCTCAAAACCCCATGTGTATCAATAGGTTCAAAATTACTTCAAGGCACCGACTATTGCGTCACCATTTAAAGCCTCTCTAACATGTCAGTATATAGTGCCATTTAATGAAAGCATCTATACATATCTGTATATAATAGTCATGCATTTTCAATTAAGACTTCGGTTAATACAAATTATATTACCAAATGTTACTTCGCGCACGCGCGCACCTAGATCTGGAGATTTAGAAACTATTCTGAAAGTTACTTTTATATTAGTTATATCTTGCGTTAAGAGTTTGACGTGTGGGAGAGTGAAAGAGAGAAAAAAAAAAATCAGCTACTAGTTTGAATATAAGGACAAATTTCTAAGTTTACCTACTCTACGAGCATGCATTATTCACCACGTTCTTTTCCTGACTGGCGAATCTTCAATGGTTTGGATATCAAGGCGTTAGCTAGCAACCCTTCATAAGAATCAAACACTGAATAGCAACTACACGGGGTCATAATACACATCATCTTATTCCTACGTTGCTCTGTTTTCAATATTCATAAGACTAAATGTTGATATCATTTGCTGACTTTCGGATAGTTATCAGTCTACTTCAATCCCAACACTGTTACTCTGTCGCATCGCAATACTCCTCTCACCAACACACCATCTACCTCATTATCCTTCCTAATGATTTTTAGTAAGTACTCGGCAGAACAATACAAGGGTTCCTCCATCATATAGTCCAGACATTACCCTAAACACACTTATGACATTCCTCAGTATTAAAAACTGCTACATACATAGACAAGTTTATATGTCTATATCTACTAGCATTATGATACCTGTTGTCTCTCTTTATGATGACATATTATAATACCTATTTTTGCTTACTTGGTAGTATGTATGCATGTACTACATACCTATTAAACATATACCCACTTACTGACTGTATCTATTTGTCTTTCGACATATATGAAATTTCCAACGCACATTTTGACTTCCTCATGATGGAATTACAAAACAGTATAAGAGAGAGAGAGAGAGAGAGAGAGAGAGAGAGAGAGAGAGAGAGAGAGAGAGAGAGAGAGAGAGAGAGAGAGAGAGAGAGAGAGAGAGAGAGAGAATTTGGATGGAGAAAACAACCCGTCACCTGAAAAGTGTTACTAGGCTGAAATGTGAGACACAAACGTAAGGATCTTTATGGTTAAATATACACATACATACATACAATACAAAACAGCTTTGTTCTGCGTTATAATTTTGAAACACAGCGATTTGCCTGGTATATAATGTCGTCAAAAGTGTTCGCTGTAAGTATTTTGGCTACCGAGAAAAAAGTGAGTTTCCATTATTGTTCATATGTTTGTCTGGGGAGTGAGAGAAGAAGTAAAATGAAAAAAAAAAAAAAAAAGAGCTTGCGCGGAAAGATAAAACAGCAGACGCTGGTGATGATGCTGGGGTCAGCATAATGATCACCGTTACTGCCCGAGGATTACATGCGACTTTCCAGCAGCACAAAAAGCTACGGCCCAGCAAAGGGTTCACGAGGTCTGTGCATCACCCCTGGTACGCAGTAGGGAACGCCTGGCACCTGAGCAAATGTTGGAGTCCGATGTGGGAAAGGTGTGGTAAAATTCAAGGTTTTGAATTGCGTGACTTGCCGGATTTACTTGGTCCATTTTATTTGTAGTGATATTATCTCATGGCCTTAATTGTAATACATTTCCTTACATTTGTTTCTATAATTTCATAACTTTTAGGAGGTTCAGTATGTTACGAACTACTCGATTTACCCAGATGGAATTCCTCAATTTACAAGTGAAAGCGATGAGTTACTAGTTAATTTAAGTGTTTGTGAGATGGAAAACAAAGAAATAAGAGTAAATAGGAAGTCTTCTACAACTAGATCACGGGAAGGGGGTAGGAAGACGCATGCACTTAAGTAAACAATTCCCGAGGAGCAGTAACTCTGAAAAAAAAAGTAGAATATATGAAAGAAATGCAGCACTACATGAGCGCTCTTCAAATATAGCCCTTCAAAATTTATTTACTTATTTATTTATTTTTATTCTTTTTTCTGTCAGGGCTTGTCTCAAGGCGAGTGTTATGAGATGAAAGTGACGAGTGTCGGCTCACTGGTATACAAAGGGTGCAAGGATTGCACCTTTAAGACACCTCCAGTGCATCACTCGTGCTTGGCGGTCGCACTTTCGCCGCCACTAGTCCTCTTTCTGCCTATGGTCTCCTGCTATTGGTGTTCCTCCTCTTTTTTCCAAAGACGGCACGTTACCATGGGAAACGTGTCATTGATTATATCATCACCCTTAGTCCCCCTCATGTTAAGAACAAGACAAAGGTCACCATGAATTCTTTCCTCACATTACAGAAAATTTGATCAGATGACTAACCGAAAGTAACAGACATTGTTTATTTTTTTTTTATTGATGTGTTCATTGTAGTGACGTTTTCTTAAGACGTCACTACACTACGTCAAAAAAAAAAAAATCACCCTCAGAAAGTTAATGTGATAATCTGAACTGTCTCAGGATTTTCAGATGATTTTGACATTTTTACTAAACTTAATTACACGAGATTGATGTTGTTGTTGTTGTTGTTGTTGTTGTTGTTGTTCCTATTGCTGCTGCTGTTATTGTTCCTGTTGTTGCTGTTGTTGTTATTGTTGTTATTGTTGCTATTGTTCCTGTTGTTGCTGATGTTATTGTTGATAATGTTGTTGCTGTTGTTATTGTTGCCGCTGTCGTTATTGTTTCTGTTGTTGATGTTGTTACAATATTACTTCTAAGAGGTTAAGCGTTCTGAGACGTCTCTGCCAGTTTTTCTCAACCCCCTTTCCCCCCGCTGCAAACTCTGTACAAGGGCCTTATCCGTCCATGTATGGAGTATGCTTCACATGTCTGGGAGGCTCCACTCTTACCGCTCTTTTAGACAGGGTGGAATCAAAAGCTTTTCGTCTCATCAAGTCCTCTCCTCTAACTGACTGTCTTCAGCCTCTTTCTCATCGCCGGAATGTTGCATGTCTTGGTATCTTGGATCGCTATTTTCATGCTAACTGCTCTTCTGATCTTGCTAACTGCATGCCTCCCCTCCTCCCGCGGCCTCGCTGCACAAGACTTTCTTCTCTCTCTCTCACCCCTATTCTGTCCACCTCTCTAATCCAAGAGTTAACCAGTATTCCCAATCATTCGTTCCTTTATCTGGTAAACTCTGGACCTCCCTTCCTGCTTCTGTATTTCCACCTTCCTATGACTTGAACTCCTTCAACAGGGAGGTTTCAAGACACTTATCCTTCAATTTTTGACCACCACTTCGGACTCTATTCAGGACAACAGCCACCAGCAGTGAGGACAAGGCTTCTCTACTCGCTGAGTTTTTCGCAGAGATGTCAGTCACTGATCCGGGTAGACGTCCACCTCACCTCCCTCAGGAAACAGATCACACCGTCGCCGATGTTCAGGTGACACGTGGACAGGTGGAGCGGCTAATGAGGGAAGTAGAGGAGAACAAAGCCACCGACCCGGACGACATCAGCCCGCGGCTCCTCAAACGCTGCGCCAGTGAGCTGTCAGGTCTCTTACCAGCGTCTTTAGGGCCTGCCTGATGGAGCACAGGTGGCCCTCTATATGGAAGGAGGCGCGAGTGGTACCAGCCCACAAGAAGAACTCAAAGTCTGAGCCCAGCAACTACAGACCCATCTCGCTGCTCTCCGTGGTGGGCAAGTTGCTGGAGCAGGTAGTGGCAGGTGTCATCTGTCATCACCTGAGTGAGCACCGCCTCCTCTCAGACAGGCAGTTCGGGTTCCGTCCTGGTCGCTCAACAGCGGACCTCCTCACCTTCCTCTCCCAAGGCTGGCAGGATGCCCTGGACGAAGGTCTGGATACTCTTGTGGTGGCCCTGGACATTGCTGGGGCCTTTGATAGGGTCTGGCACGCGGGGCTTGTAAAAAAGCTTTGCGCCAAGGATATCCAGGGCAACCTCCTTGCACTGCTCGAGGACTACCTCCAGGGGAGAACCCTCCGGGTAGTCATCAATCGTCAGGCATCCCAACCGTTACCTATACAGGCCTCAGTTCCACAGGGTTCAGTGTTGGGCCCAATCCTGTGGAACATATACATCGATGACCTCCTGCGGCAAATACCGACTCTGCTTGCATACGCTGACGACTGCAGTCTCTCCCGCTCCTACTGCCGCTCCCACAGTCAGCGAGCCGTCAGAGAGCTGAACAGGCAGCTCAGGCTGGTGATGGAGTGGGGAGAGGCGTGGCAGGTCAGCTTCGCTCCAGAAAAGACGCAGGCCATGGTCATCTCACGGTTCCCAGCTGCCTCCCCGGCCGTCTCAGGCTGTCTGAGTTTTGGAGGCCAGTCACTTCCCCTCCAAGAACACGTCAAGTTGCTGGGAGTGACAGTGGACTGTGGCCTGCGCTTTGACCGCCATGTTGCTACTGTTGCCCACCAGGCCTCCCAGCGGGTCTCTGCATTGCGTCGGATGTCGGGAAAAGTCGACTCCCGGGGCATCCTGACACTGTACAAGACTCAGATACGGCCTTGTATGGAGTACAGTGCCTTGTTCTGGATGTCGAGTGCCCCCACCCACTTGCAGAGACTGGATGCTGTGAAACGACGTGCCCTGCGCTTGGTGGGGATGGACGGAAAGTAGTAGCAGCAACAGCAGCAGCAGCAGCAGCAGGAAGAGCAGACCGGAGTCACGTCGCTGGAGCATCGGCGGGACGTGTCGGCGCTGGTGGTGCAGCACAAGGCCCGGGTTCTGGAGGTCCCTCATCTCACCTCGCTAAGGCTCCCACCACGAGCTGTCCAGAGAGAGTCCAGGATCACCACCTCCAGTGACATGCTGGTGCAGGTGCCTCGATCTTACTCGAGGCAGCACCAGTGCTCTTACACAACCAGAACCTCCAGACTGTGGAATGTGTTTACGGCAGCCACGAGTGATACACAGACAATGACACTCCAGGAAGCGAAAGTGGCTGCACACAGGTGGCGTAAAACACAAACTCCCACACTAGTGCTGTGTTAATCATGTGTATATATAGTAGGATGAGTTCGCTTTTTATATATTTTCTTCTGTATATTTAAGTATAGGTTTTTCAAATAGCAGCATAAAAAAACGTGTTGTTTTAAGCCTGATGTAAATTTTGTTTAAATAAAGAGAGAGAGAGAGAGAGAGAGAGAGAGAGAGAGAGAGAGAGAGAGAGAGAGAGAGAGAGAGAGAGAGAGAGAGAGAGGGGGGGGGAGTAAAATGCTACGGAATAGGTGAAGGGAGTGAGTGAGGGAGGGGAGGTAATGGGAAGGAAAGTTTGAGACAAAATGAAAGAGAATGGGAGAAGAAAGGAAGGGGAGGAAGGGAAGTATTGTAGTTTAGGAGGTAGGGAGTTCGTAGCAAAGGAAAGAGAGTTCTTGAGGCAAGGAAGTGGATGAAGGTAGTACGGAAAGAAGATAAGAAAATAAATAAAGAAAAGAAAGTGATTAAAAAAATTGAGGGAGAGAGGAAGTAGTGGAGAATAAGTACTCGCCTTTTCCTGTTCACTACTGTGAACTTTTGAAAATATATAGATTAGATCTGAAGGAGCGTTATTCGTGACATGCGGGTGATGCCTTGGAGAGCCCTGCAGGAAGGAGTGATGCACTGATGCTAGTAATGAAAGTAATAATTACTTTTATTTAGCCGATGGGAAATGCAGCTCTACAGCAGTAAGGATCTTGATCCTTCCTGTGTCTTGTTGTTACCGTGTCTCATTTATTTTCTTAGTAATAGAGCCCCATTCAACTTTTTTTTGTGCCGTTGAGTGAGTGAAGTCCTTCAGGCTACATCTTTCCTCTTATACTGACTGGACGAGGAAGGAGTCTCATCATCGATCCATCTGGTTTTCATCTGTTGGTCTTTTCGGCCTTAGGGATCATCATCTTCTCCGCATTAAAGAAAAAGGAAAGAAGAGGAGCTGCTCAGTATTAGCGGAGTGGCCCCGCAGGCTCAAAGTTGTAAACACCGAGATAAAGATCTAATTTACTTTAAAAAAAAAAAAATGCACTTTTACTTTTCTCATTTAACCTAAAAAGAATAAAGAAAAAAAAAACGCGAAATTAATAAGCGTAAAATTTTACTCTTTTGCTCTGGCACCACTACTGCATTGGTACTGTGCTTAAGTTTTATACTTTGCACAATCTTGAGCACGATATGAAGCTAAAACAAGGCTAAGCACAAGGCTAAGCAGAAAGATGAGAATCTTTGCTAATACACCCCCTGGATATTGCACAGGTAAAAAATATGGAGTGTCCACAGAAAATAAGGACGTAACAGCAAAATATGCAAATAAATATAAGCTGATTTTTATTTTCAATTTGAACTTAATAAATGCGTAAATATAAAAGCAATGTGTGATGAATGTGTATGCAGAAGCACGAGGAGTATTTTGTGAAAAAAAAAAAAATGAAATATATATATATATATATATATATATATATATATATATATATATATATATATATATATATATATATATATATATATATATATATATATATATATATATATATATATATATATATATATATATATATATATATATATATATATATATATATATATATATATATATATATATATATACTTGTAAGATTTTTTTCTGATAACACCATAACACGATTTTTATCTTTGACAAGCAAGTTTTATTTTCCAATTCTTTTTATTGCAAAACAATAGAAAATATCCATTATTCCTGTCAAACTCTGCTCTTGTGGCTTTTAGAATGATTTTTTGCCCCAAAATAGCTAAATTTCACCATTTTTGCAGATGCTGTTACAGATAACTTCTTTGCTCTTGTCTTGATGAATTGATCACTTATGTAGCAGAATGCATCTGGAGAATGATTGCAGCCTCTTGATGCCATTTCACCTCATGTGATGTGTCTTAGGCAGCCAAAGCAGAACTGATAGTGGTCTGCAAGCTCCTACTTTTATATTGTCAAGCAGTACTCTAAGAATATTGTTAGTCTTTCTAGAATGTGTTCCAGAGTATTCTCAATCTTTCTATAATATTCTTGAACCTACTTTAGAATATTCTGAATAATTCTAGAAAATTCTTGTAGATTCTAGAAAATTCTTGATACTTCTACATATTTCTACCGCATTCTAGAAAGTTCTAGAATATTCTGGAAATGTTTACATTGAATAGAATGTTCTAAAATGTTCTAGAAACTTCTAAAAGTGTTTGGCAGAACATTCTGGAAGATCTGAAAAGATATCTGAAATATAAGCAAATTCTTTCAAATATGATAAATTTCTTGCTAGATCTGGTCAGCTCAAGAATTATCTTATCAAAAATAAAAAAAAAATCTTTAGAACACTTTATATTCCTTCTTTCATTGTTTTAGTTTATTTGCAACATTTCAAAAGCAATTAAATAAGAAATTGAGATTTTGCAAAGGTTTTTACTTGACATGAAAACAAATAGTAACCCATACTATAATGAAATAAAACAAAATGTAAATTAATTGTGCTAACCATAAGAGCAAAGTTTTAGGATCAAAATATTTTTTTTTTTCTATTTAGTTTAGATGGAAATAACTGGAAAATTATGGTTTAGGGCCAAGGACAAGACAAAAGTGAAATTTTGTTATAGTGTATCTATCATGTGTTATATTTTTTTTCATAACTTTTTTTTACAACAGCAGCAGCAGTAGTAACAGTAGTAGCAACTAGTAGTAGTAGTAGTAGTAGTAGTAGTAGTAGTAGTTGTTGTTGTTGTTGTTGTTTTTGTTGTTGTTGTTGCTGCTGCTATAATAATAGTAGAGGAATAGTGGTAATAGAACAGTAGTAGTAGAAGTAATAGCAGTGGTAGTAGTCGAACATAACCACAGTAGAACAGTAGTAGCTCTGGTAGTAGAACAGCATCAGCAACAGTAGCAGCAGCAGCAGTAGTAATAGTAGTATTTTTTTGTTGTTGTTGTTTATGTTGTACTACACTCTCGGATTACCTGCTATAATCAATACAGGCTTAAGCCACGAGGCCTATTTCCACAGTAAATCCAAAGAATGCCGTTATGTATTGTGCAGTGAGAGAAAACTTTTACATCCAGCGCCTTCGGAAAGTGAATACTAATATTCTTGGTTTTCAATTACTCACCCAACTTCTTCGCAACTAAATTAAAGAAATTTATCTTATATTAATTGGCAATGGTATGTGTGATCACGGGAAGGTGCATATGGTGTTGATGTGGAATTATTGTATGATTGCTAAAGCACGAGGGATCTCTGACATCAATGTTTGAGATTTTGTAATATCCTGTGATATCCTGACAATGGTGAACTAAGTCTTCTGGGCTGAGGCAGGTGCTGACCAGCCATATTGCCAGTCTAGTAGATTTCACTGACCATCTAGTTTTAAGTGACCAAGCAATGTGTCCACTCGCAAATTGTAAAAATTCCAAGATGGCGCAACAAAAAAAAAAAAAAAAAAAATCCAAGAAATGCCAAGATATTTTTTACATGGTTTCTAGATTGTTTGAATGAAAATAAGTTTTACACAAATCAAGAAATTTTGTACTCAACACAACATAACAGATGATTTCAATGCTTTATTGAAGGAAGACAGACATCTCTGGCATTGGATCTTCCTCTAGTTCATCACTGTCTTCACCTTGATGCAGAGTTACCACGTCTCTCTTCATTCTTGATGTTTCTTCTTGTTCCTTATATCTTTTATGACAGTGTCCTGATTTTACTTCTCTGATTAATGAAGTATAGGGCTCCCAGTTCTCACAAGTTACTTCTGGTGCAATAGCTTGTTTTACTAGCAAGCGATTTGCTACCGTATTTGCATGTAACTTGTTGGTCTTCTTATATTTTATTATATTGATATGTGAAAAAATCCTTTCCACAAATGCAGAAGAATGAGGCAAGGCTAATAAGCCACACATTAATCCTGACAGAAGATCAAACTTTACTCTATTGTTTCCATCTATGACCGACTGTAAATCATTCCAGAAAGTGGTTGCAGATTGATTTAGGCACTTAAGTGAATCTTTAGCAAGAAGAAGATCGTTCCACTGTTCCTGTAAGACATCTAGATCTTTCTCATTTACCAGATTTGGGAAATGAACTGCAAGTTTTGTTAGGGATTGCAGAGAGCTTATGTTGGGTTCATAGCTTTCAACATTGCAATAATACTATCCTCTCCAAATGGAAATCTATTTTTTATCTGCAGACATAACTCTACTGGAAATTGTTTGCAATGAACCCGAAACATCCCTTCTTTATCCTGAAGAGGTTCTAACTCCAGCAGTCCCTCACATATGCCACCTAGACTAAGATCTTCCAGTCTCTTGTGCAAAGATTCATCACTTGGGTCAATGACAGCTAGTTGATGAAACTGGATTACTTCGGGCTTTAGGAAGAGACCAAGAATACTGCGATAATTATCTGAAATGGTGGAGTGCAAGGTTCCAAGTCTGAAGTGCTGCGATTGAAATTCAATATTCATCATGTCAACCTTACCCAATATGTAGTTTATGAATAACAGCATGTGCTTAGTTCCAAGAGTCGTCATCACTTTATGTATCTCAGAAGCTCCGTCACCTTTGTCGGTCCTTTATTCGCTTTGAGAGAATAGCTTTAGGGCATCTCATTGCCCCAAGACTCTAGAAACTACCTTTCCCCTAGATAGCCACCTTGTCTGTGCTAACTTCAGCATCTTATGGCTTGGTATATTAAGTACTTCTTGAATTAACTGAAGATCATGATTTCGTTTGCTGCTTCACGCAAAGTAGCAACATACGAGTATGTCCTTCAAGGATTCTAGCCATGATGGTAACCGACTACTTGCATGACTGGCACGTAATGCAAATGAGTGATAGATGCAACCTAAGACGAAAACACGTGGAAGATCTTTCTTTAGAAGTGCCTGGAAACAATTGTTCGACCACAGCATGGTAGAACAATTATCGCTTGCAAATCCTGTTATATTGCTCAGTGGAATTCCCGATGAGCTAAAAACATCTTTCACTGCACTGTACATTCCATTTGGTGTACCATCATTTATCTCTATAATATCTAAAAGTGCGTCAGTTACTTTTGACCTCTTTCTATCATAAAATCCAGGATTTGTGAGACATGCGTCAGTGCTCTCATCAAATATCACTGAGAATTTTCAATCCTTACATATGTTAATTATTTTCTGACGCTCTTCCCAAGCAATGCCATGTTGCAGGAAATATGATGCTTTAGTTTTTTTTTTTTTTTCAGTGAAATATCTTCAGCAATCTCACTGTCTACGAAAGCTTTTTTCAAGACATTCACTAAATGATCTGCTTGGAGAAATGGCATCTTATGCTCTGCCATTAAAAAAAAAAAAAAAAACCTGAGATAATTAATTCAGCTTTTGCTACTTTTCTTGGTGACTTATGTCCTAGTTTTTTTTTTTTATATTGTTGAATGTTTACCCGAGTCTTTTTCTTTTTCTTTTTTTTTTTTTTTACTTTCAAGTTCTTGACAAGTTTAATTGAAGCCTTGTGTGTCATAAGAAAGGTCTTGTTAAAATTCTTTAGTTTGCAGTGACATACACTCATAGCGCTGTGTACTTATTATCTGCAGAATCTGGTTGTAACCACTCCTTCAGTTCCTCGTCCTCCAGCTATTCTTTTTTTAAATGTTTGCTAGTACCACACTTTCGTCTTTTTCTTTGGTCGGGTGACGCTACTGTTACACCCCTCCTCTCCTGAACCACTCATTTTAGAGTGAAGGGGAAATGATATTATCCATGAACAACGCGAGTTCTCAAGCGCTGAGAGTGCAAAGCTTACTGAGCGAGGAACAGTCAAGTGGGGCCCGAGTGACGCTACGTACAGGGCAAGTAAAGGTACTCTTGTCTCGCACCCGTTGCTTTCGCGTTCGTCGGTTCTAGAAAGTGACAGACTACCCTGGGTAACAGGCGAATGTCTCCCGTTGATTTCGTAATAAGTAAAAATGTCTCAACATTGTAAGTTACCTGAGTCCACAATGATTAACATTGTTTTTTTTACCGAATAAGTTAGGTGCTACGATTTTCCCAAGGCAATGGAAATTATTTCATATAACTTACACTGCTCTAAAAATGCCATGATTAAAATTTTTTTTTTTTTTTTTTTTTTTTTTTTAGTTTCATATCCAAGATCTCAAAACGATGATTAAAAAAACAAGATCTTGGAAAAAATTCCAAGGAGTGGCAACACTGTGGCCAAGTGCGTGCACTGTCCTATTTTTACTGCCAGACGTACGGCCCATTTACTACGGCAACGCACAGACTTCCCTGGACACCCCCACCTCTTAAGGGGATACCCAGGGTAAAAATCGATTTTCGAGCCAAAATGTGTTTTGGAGTTTGCCGCCTCAAGAAATCAAGCAATGTTCTGGCAATATCGTGTAAAAGTTTCAGAGCTCTAAGGCTCATTTAAAGCTTTTAAATGGCATTTAAGGACACTAATATAACCTAGCATTACCTAAGCTAAACTAAATGACGTGTAGAATTACCTAACCTAACTTAACCTGAACTAGGGCCCCCCCCTTAAGGACACTAATCTAACCTAGCATTGCCTAACCTAATCTAAACATTAAACCTAACCTAACATCACCTAACCTAACTTAAATGATATTCATACTATTGCTGCTGTTGAATGATGTCGACTGAAATATGTGCGTTCCCGTGGCTGGGAGTAAATGCGTCGTACGTCTGGCAGTAAAAAATAGGGCTGCGCGCGCACTTGGTCACTTGATATTTTTTATTTTTTTTTCAAAAGGGGTGAAAAGAGGAAGATAGCTAGCTAAGAGAAAGTGGGTGGGAAGAGAAGGGGTGAAAGAAAGTTGGAGAAAGATAGGATGTGGGATTGACCACGTTACTGTTTTTATTTATAGAATTTTTTTTATCTATATTTATTTACATTATGATTTCATATATATATCTGGTTGACACTCCAGATACAACAAAAACAAATCTTATTTTTAGTTTACAGTAATAGTAACAAAGTGACAAAAGTAAGCAAAGTGACACAGGAGCTACAAATGCACTACCAGAAACACAACTTTCCCTATGACACAGACTTCTGAGGGAAGTGAATCTGTCCTAGTGCGAGAGAGAGAGAGAGAGAGAGAGAGAGAGAGAGAGAGAGAGAGAGAGAGAGAGAGAGAGAGAGAGAGAGTGCTTTTTTTTTTTTCCCAGTGTGCAATTTCGTAGGACAGCAACCTCCAGAAGGAACACAACTTGGCCTAACAAATAGACTGAGTAGTGCTGCAGCCCCTAATGTCACTCTAATTACATTTATATTGTATTAATTATTAATTTTTAACATTTATGATGATGTTGAACTTCGTCGTCCTCGCTGGTCCGGACCGTCCTCGTCGCTCGTCCACTGCATAGACAATCTGTGGATACTAGAGAAAAAGATTAATTTTGTCAAGGTGATGTTGCCTAAAGTGTTTCCCTGCTAAGTGTGTACCTATCTTAGGAAACATGTGTGTGTTATTGTGTTTGTTACGATTTTTCGAATTATTTTCTTGCTCCATTTTATAGTTTCTTTTCCATTATAATTTTCATTTTGCGTTTGTTATAGAATTCTTTTTAAGTTATAATCACTTCAGGTGGTTCCATTGTAATGATCTTACTACATTTAAGAAACCAGGAGTGCGTATGGTTATGTGGAGTTATTAAAGTATTGTACTGTTCATTCTCACTCATTTTTATAGTTTCCCAAGTATTTAGTACCCTCTGGTAGTTGATTATATTTAGAGGAGTAATTCCATATTCAATATGTAATTCAACAGTATTTAGTTGTTCTTGTTCATTGCAATGAATGAATCTTAATGCTTTATTAAGTATTATTTGCATTTTCCTTTTTTGAGACTTGGAGGCCATGCATAGATGTCACATACATTGATGGATATGTGATTACTGGAATTAATAAGGTTTTTACTAACATTGTCTTTGTTTTAGGAGTTAAACTGCTAAATCTTCTGCTAAATTGAAAAAGAACTCCTTTACCCTTATTTATTGTATTTGTGATATAATTGTCAAATCCATGTGTCGTTATATTTAAACCAAGAGGTTTCCCCAATTGGTCACTTGGTCACTTGAAACTGATAACTTGAACCTTTTATACCGGCTGCCGTCACTACCACGTCTGGCAATGCCAATTTTCCTCTTCTAAAAATTTCGAACTTCCTATTCTGAAGACAGTTTTCCTTAATCAGAGTAAAATAAATAAATAAATAAATAAGTTAAGCTACTATTGCGTTTAAAAAAAGTTGAAATATCATAAAGTTGTGTTAAGTTTAAGATTTTGGCAACTTTGTTTTCCAGCCCGCGGCTTCATCGCGGTAGCCAAATAAGCACTAGATCTTTCTCAAGACACCATATTCATGTACCGCACATATGTCTATTAAACATATCTAGTTAGTTAGGAATAAGATTTAGGTTGGGCTTAGGCTGTCCTGTTCCCACTTGACCACACAGCAGGTAAGGGGAAGCCACACAATGCAATACGTGTGCACCACAAAGCAGACACAACGACGCTGACCGGAAACGTCTCATCACTTCGGTTCACTGTTTCGAGGCTGTTCGGTACTTGATACATAAAGGTTTAAAAGGAACTCTAGACAGCTTTATAATGTAGGAAAGATGTCACATACATAAAGAAATTAGCGTCCATCCTGCAGGTGTGTAACGTTGCCGGATCAAGGGAAATTAGTTGCAATCAATTTGCAGTGGAGGGAGGTAGTCACAACAACAAGCTGACTACTATATAAATATTTCAGACATCTGCTAAGAGAGAGAGAGAGAGAGAGAGAGAGAGA